>NC_044927.1:6673997-6754295 GCF_003576645.1 Ipomoea triloba | reverse complement strand
TATATATATATATATATATAAAATTTATACAAATATGCGCAATTGCGCATGAGGTAACTTAATACAATATAATAATAATAATAATAATAATAATAATAATAATATTAATAATACGAATTAGTAATTATAGTAATAATACTCCTTAATATTTTATTACAATGGAGCCATGTGCCATGTTTTATTCTTTCTCATTGAGAACTAAAAAAGATGAATTGGGAGACGCAAATGATGAGTAACAGCAGAAAAAGAGTGGAGTTCACGTGTACACATTTGTATCTTTTGACTATTTTTTTGTATTTTTTTTTGAAACACTTTTAATTTTTTTTTTTTGAAGGCGAAACACTTTTAATTAGAAATGGAAAAAAATCAGCCATTTTTAGAAGAACGGTTAAAGGTGTATAATCTAAATTTTAGAATATACCAAATACATGTTTTTGCATACAAATTATTAATGGATGACATTCTAATATTTTCATTACATGTCATTTGTTTATTTTCTGACCCAAAAAACGAAAAAAACCAATAATTCATATAATTTGTTGAAATTAAAAAGAATATCTTAACACCAATCCATATAATACTTGAATTATATAGAACTTAGTTAAAAATTTATTCAATTAAAATAATAATCAAAGTATATTGAATTATATAATGTAGATTACAATGTATTCAATATATTTAAATAATTATGTGTTTTTAAGTGTATATATATATATATATATATATACATACTCCGTTTTATTTATACAAATATGTGCATGTGGTATCTTAATAAATAATAATTTGTTTTATGGAGCCATGTGCTATGTTGAGTTCTTTCTCCTTGAGAATTTAAAAAGATGAATGGGGAGATAGACATGTTGTGCAGCAGCCGAAAAACTGGGTAGTTCTTGTTTTATGCATTTATATCTTTGACTCGGGATGATAAGAAAAAAGCAACAAAAAATTGGGTGTACAACTTAATGGAAGAACACTCACCAATATGCCATATTGCCATGTGACTGTATTTGGAGGCTTCGTCAAGATTTTTACTTTTTCTATTTTCGTTCAGGCGCTTACTCTATGATACTACAGCTTGAAACAGAGATGATATGCAGCAGTTGAGTTTAGTAATAATTCTTCTCCTACTTCAATCTATTTTTCTGGAAACACCCAGGTTGTTAATCTTAGCTATTCTTCTTTGAAAAGTACTTATATCCTTAAATATATCCAAGATTAAGTATGAATCAGCCTATTAATATAAACAATCATGCAAGGTGAAGTATGTATGGATCTGTCATAAGAATAGCTAATCTGCTTAATAAGATATTTTATTGTTTTATGCCTTCATTGGTTCTTATTTATACATCTAGAACAATGCAAATGTTTATTCATTGTATTGAACAGAATAAACTATGTGGAAATGTTTATTCATTGTATTGAACAGAATTTTGTAACCTAGGGTTGATGTATCTAGATTTCGTAAATTTATTACAATTGTAAGAAGTATGAAATAGAAGTTAGTAAATGCATTACCATTGTTTTGCTCATCATGCTTCCTCTTTGAACCAATAGTAGTTGAATTTGTAATCTTTTTCATATTCTCTTAATGAGTGTTTTGCCAATCTGGTACACAAAAAACATGAGAGAACATTTAGTATTTATATACTACTCTCCACTGAAATTAAAGTTTGTCCTTCATTTACTTAACAATGAGGGAATATTAATATTAATAGATTACTTAGCATACCTGTTTGTCTTAGTCAGTGAAGAAGGAAAAAAAAAAGAAATTTATAAAATTAAAAAAAAAAAAAAAAAACAGCCCAACTATAGTGGATATCACCACTACTTTTGCTTTGTACAGAATCACGTGCTTCTTCTTTTTTCATGCTTTGTGCGTAATGGCGCATGGTATCTATATTATCTATATTACATGTCCACTTTCTTTAGTTTCCTTTTTCTTAAATTCCTTCCCCACTAAACATAGATAATATATATTTTAATAGATAATATATATTTTAATTGCTTGCAAACAACACTGTCAAGTTCTGTGAATCCCTTTATCCCTTATCTTCATCTTCAAATTTTCTTTTTCTTTTTCTTTTCCCCAATGCGCAATCTATATTTATATTTTATATAAATGAGGTTACTTAAAAATATTTATATTATATAAATGAGGATACTTCCAAATACCAACCTATTAAATATTATATGAATCAGGTTACTGTCTCTCCACTACAAACTTCCATAGTTTTCCACCATCCTCTGTGTCTATCATCCTCCGCCCTCCTGCATCCACCATCGAGGAAAATCCGGTTAAACGGTCACGCTGTCACATCCTTCGCCCCTACCCTCCCTTCTTAGTCCTCTTGGTTTCTACTTCTCCGTCCTCCGTCGTCAACACCCTCGCTCCTCTCCCTGTCTCGGCTGCTTCACAATCTCTGGCGGACGACTGGTCAGCGTGGTCTCGGCTACTCATCTCACCTAACCTCAGCCTCGCCGGATGGCTGGTCAGCGCTATGGCAGTCAGGTAACTTGTATTTTTGTTTTATTACTATTCTTATTAAATTTTATGGTCGTAATTAAATCAGTAAAATTTTATACTGTTAATAAAATGACTATATAATTTTTAATATTCTGAAAATTCTTTTGTCTGGTGTTTGAAAAATTGATTTTATTTCAGATTAATTTGCAAACATAAAATTTGTTTCTTTTGTCAAACATTAATAAAAAAAAATTCAAACATGTTGTAAAGAATTGAAATGATGAATATTATTTTATTTGTTGCAATTACACATCGGGCGTCATCTGAACATAATTTAATTTTAGTTAAAAAATTCAAATATGAATTGTTTTTTGTTAGCTGTTTCAAAAGAAAAAGTATAATAAGAACATACTAACAAAATGAGTTTCAAACTGGATACATATAGTATGCAGGTAATTATTATTTGCAAATAAATATGTTGCATATGCGTAAGTAACTAAGTATGCATCACCATTTGCAATGTGCTCATTTTTTGTAATAAAAAATAATGGTAATTAATATTTATTTTTATTCCCTCATTGTTAAAATAAATACGTAATACAATCTGCACGTCTTCCACTTACTATATGGCCCTAAGGTTACATAAAGTAATTCTAAACTATAGGCCTTGTCTTCTTTTGGTATCTTTACAAATCCATGTGTTGTTTTGATGCATTATGCATATGAATCTCACTTGTCTTTCTGAAGAAATAATTTGTACATCCCATACTGTTATTGATAATAGCTTATTGATACCTGCAAGCAAAAAAAAAAAAAAACCAATTTTGC
Organism: Ipomoea triloba; assembly: GCF_003576645.1. Lineage (NCBI taxonomy): Eukaryota > Viridiplantae > Streptophyta > Magnoliopsida > Solanales > Convolvulaceae > Ipomoea > Ipomoea triloba. The sequence continues at coordinate 6,751,003 of NC_044927.1, read as the reverse complement.
TACAATGCAAATCTATATATTATTGATATCTATTAGTTTATAACTGCAATAAAAAACAATAAGATAGATATAGAAATTGTGGTGGCAATTAAAAACAATAAGATAGATATAGAAATTAGTCTGGCAATTGTCTCAAAATAGTTGTGCCACCAAACATAATTGTCAAAATATAGCACAACAAAAGCCAATACACGTGTCGCCAGACACAATTGTCTTTAAGAATCCAAAACACAATGTTGACATATATGCATTAGTGCATACAGTCACCATGCACATAACGTTTTCCAACCACAAAGTTTGCCCAAACAAATTCAGCCCTATTTTTCCATCTTCACAATTGACTTCATTGTCTTCTTAGAACTTTGGGTAGAGGAGAACTCATCAAGCAGAGACCTCTTAACAGCTCCACATTCACCTTCATCAACTTTCTTCATGGGATTTGCTGGTAAACTTGGACTCTCAGCAACATCCTCATCCTCAAAATCCTGTAAACCCATAGAGATAAGGATAAACAATTAGAGTTCATTAGTTCCCTAACAACTCAACTATTAGCATTTCTAGGTTACCTCTCTAGAAATTTCTTCATCCTGTGGATGCAGTTCAGATGTTAGGTCCTTGTCCGGTGCCTCCAATAGCTCTCGACAGTAAACTGATACTAATTTAGGGTCATTCATAACCTTAATAACCGCAAAGGCATTGTGAAGGTTATCAAATTGTTCCTTTCTTCTAGCAATCCTAAAAACCATTGCAAGTCCCACTAAGGATTCTATTTCACTGGGGACTGTAAGGGATCCCTACAAATCAGATACACATTTGTGTAAGTTCAATGATTCGATATTATGTGTAGTAAGATCAATTTTTAAGAACATAATTTACCTCCAAGGTCCTCTTCCTTAGATCTGTTGCTGAAATACCTAATAAATCTTGACAGTCTCTGTCCCATAGTATGAATGGTGCATTTCCATTGAGGTCAACAACTCTAATCTTAACCCTGTACCTGAGAATACCCTCTTCCCAAGTCCTCTTACATTTATCACAGTCATACTTTTGACCATCATTACGTAGAATCAACTTTTTATTACAACCATGTGCTTTGCAAGAAACATAAAACCAATCACCCGAACTCTCAATGCCAACGATTTTAGCAACAACCCAAAAATCACCATACTACAAAAATAAAATTAGCATATTAATAACAATTCTATTCAATATTAAAATAAATAAAAGAAATAAACTTACTTCTCTATTTTGATATATATCTGAAATGGTCAAAACATTCATTTGTCCAGAAGAGAAGTCTTCAAATGCACTGCCATAGCTCATACTTGTCATAGAAACAATGCTACGCATTGGGGTCTGCTCTCCGTTAATACTGCATATAAGTGTTTATACATACAAAATCAAAACTAAATGACCACAAAAGTATAGAAATACATACAAAATCAAAACTAAATGACCACAAAAGTATAGAAAATAAGAAAACTGAAATGTGTGCTAAGAGTGAGTTAAATACCCTACCTCTCTCTAAATTCTTTGCTAAGAGTGAGTTAAATACCCTACCTCTCTCTAAATTCTTAAAACTCTGGAAAATCATGGTTTATATAAATTTTTGTAACATCGTAGCTGCTGCAGATCTTAATATCACCAGCTGTTGAGAGTCAAAATTGTTAGGCTGCACAAACACTGTAAAATTAATGAAATTAAAGAGTGTCAAGGAATGTGAGCTCTTACTGTTCTGGACAACCTTGACTCTACAAAACTGTAGTAAAATTATAACATGATCATGTTGAGTTGATTGGTAAAATGGCTCTAGTTTGGAAACATGATCATCCCAAACTGTGCATTGCATTTGAGTACCCCTAAGCATTACATATAAATAGTTAAGTTTTTTTAATAGTAGTTAGTCAGGCATAAAATGGAAAGATATTAATAGATCAATATCTTACTGTGTATCCTCTAGTAGAAAATCAATCAGCCTGGTAGGCTTCCCAGCAATGACCTTCTCTTGTGGGGAATGTATCTCTACCACCATTCCAATTACATCTAAACATAAAAGATAAAAAAAAATTGTACAACAATAGAACTTATAGGTAAGTGAAGGAAACAAAACAATGTTTACAACATACCAATCAATTCTTTTTCATTGATATCCATTTTTTGTTTCAAAGTTGACAAATGCTGCAGTCGGAACATATGTCTTGGGAAAACATGGTCATTTAGCTCTGTAACAACTGTCTTGTAGTAGAACTTCAACATGTGTTTGTGTGGGCTTGTCTTGTACGTGTAGAAGTTACTAATCACCAAGAAATTTGTTATTGAATACACGTCACCTACCTTGAGCATAGTAGAATATTTCTATACCAAATCTCTCGGAATGGTTGCATGCAGAACAGTCCCCTGTTAATGGATATACATTATATAGTGAAAAAAGGTATTAAACTGTAAATTAATTACTTTGTATACCATAACACACATACCTCTTGATCATGAAAAACACATTCTTTGCACTTAATGGTTGTTGCGCCTCTTCTTTCAGGAATTTCATAGGTACGTACCAACCTCAGTTTGATAGCACTTGTGGTGTTCATGGGAGCAATATTGCGACCCAGAATGTATGACGGAGCCATGAGTGTATGCAATAGTACAATATGCTATGAAAGTGAATTGAAGCTTGAAGATCTGTAGACACATTCCTATGAATGTAATATATATATATATAGGTACCTCAACCACATTGTGCAGACATGCATAAATGTTAACAATGGGATTATTAAAATATACATTTATACCATTCATGTTTGTCTTGCACTGAAGAAGAACAACCATGTGACCTTACATATATTCTCACCAGCCTATTAATATATACATTTATGCCATTCATGTTTGTCTTAAAATGAAGAAGAACAACTATGTGCTCTTACATATATTCCCACCAGCCATGTGCTCTTTTGCTTTTACATATATATATTCCCACCAGCCATGCTATGTGCATATGGATACAAAAATAAAATAAACTTTGCAGACCACTACTCTACTTTCAAGATATACTAATTATTTTTAAATCAGGTTTTTCCTATTACTCTAATTCAGGTTCCACTTTTCTTCTCTCCACGTGAGTATATCTATTTCCATAGCACTGTTCATTTGGGCGGGAGTTTTCAACTACTTCATTTTGCTTTTATATATATAGAGATTTTTCATTTTAAAATAAGATTAACCAATGTACTTTTAAAAAATAAGTAAATAAAAAAGTGAGCACTGATTCATTTTGTGTGCCCATCCACCATGTATATAAATTATAAAGTACACCGTCATCCATTACAGAGCAGAAACAGATGAGAATGCCCTTCCTTCCCTAACCGTTAATACATACATACTTCCATTCCATGTAGTGAATGACTGATCTTCAAACATCTTATATACAACATAACATTTGGCGCTGGGCTAATGTTATTGTTGAATCAATTCAGGTATGAGTTTAAGCAAAAATGTCAACTCCCTCTTTGAGAATTTGGGTTTTTGAACTGCATCCCCTTTGAATACTTCTTCTTCTTCCTCCTCCTTGGATGGCTTCAACATCTCCCAAACAGCCTCTCCTATTTCCTCAACAAAATCCACAATCACTCCATCAATGCCCATCATGTGCTGCATATACACCACTTCCACCACATTGCTGAAACAAACACATTCCAATTAGACCAACGAATTCAAAAAAACGTACATAAACTATGGTAGAGGTTTAATCTTGCAAGATGACATAAATTGTCGGATATGTTTCACTGAGGTAGGGTCAGGGTAGCTTTGTTTTTTTCTCGAGCTGAAATCCTCCCACGTTGAGGATTCCAACCTGAGTAATTATCATTGTTGTAAAAATCAGCCTAGGCGGCCATCTAGGCACCAACTAGGCACTAGGCCCCAGAAGACGAGGTAATTTCAGCCCTAAGCAGTTTTTAGTCGACTGACCGACTAACCGTCTGACTAGGCGCCAAATTGGACACCTAACTCCGCCGAATTGAGCCTAACTAAGCCGAGTGATTTGTTTTGTCCGCTTAGCCCGAGTAAGAAAACTGGGTACAATATACTCGAAAGGGACACCTAAACACCCCCGAGCACTCAATTAGAGCCTAACACCTTCTGCAAGACCAACAATTATTGGACACTACATTCACACTTAAAACTTTTGGCCACTGAGCTATGCCCTCGGACTATAGGGGTATAGTATAGACATATAGTTCTACTCACTTGAGCTTGCCATATGTGAGGAGTGAGAGATCAGACTCCTTGATCTTGTTCACAGCCGCCGGGTTTCTAAAGATGCCTTTAACCTCAGAAACAATCCCTTCCAGGCCACCTTCCAAACACAGTTTCATAGCCGCCTCCAAGGAGTTCCTCCTCACATCATCATAGATCTCAGTGCCCCCATTGGTGAGGAAGAAGACAGGATAAACGCTCTGAAGTTTCTTGACAAGCAGAGCCGCGTCAGGGTGAAAAGACGAGAAAATGATGGGCCGATCCTTGGCATGCGCAATCACAACTTCCAACACGTCCCGAAGAACACGGACGAGGTGGTCTTGCTGGTAATCTACGTAGTCGTCGAACTTGAGCTCGATGTTGAAGCCCAGGGCAGAGTTCACTCCCTCGAAAGCTTCTTGGAGAGTACATAACGCATCGTCGGTTTCGACCGCCCACGTGTAAACATCGCCGTCTTTGGTTTTCCTAAGAAGTGGTTTTCCTGTCTTGTCGGTTTCCTTTTGAGGGCCGTAGCTCAGGAATTCTCCCAGGCTCAAATCTGTTACCCTCTTCTCACATGTAACACCCTGAAGTTATAATAAAACCAATTTCTTCAGTCCCAAAGTTTATTACTCACAATCTCTAATAATTATGTTACAATTTAGGGGACAAAAACAAGGGAAAAAACATACATTTTGCTGGGTAAGGATGAAATCGTCGTGGAAAATGACAGGGCAGCCATCTTTTGTCACCTACAAAAACAGACACAATTTATAGTCCTGGCAGAAAAAGACGAAATTAGGAACTTAATCAATATGGGCCCATCATATTTACAACCGCATAGTCTGTCAGGCTAGTCCGTCCTATCCCGCCAAAAAAAAAGGATAAATTTCAAATTTTATGATTTTTGTTTTAACTGACATTTAAATCCGTCCCAACACAATTATAAGCATATTAACTATAGCTGGAGATCTCAACCGAACCTCACTACTATGAGGTGAGGTTTCAATTGAATCACTACCGGGAAGAATCAACCAACAACACAAAATTAAATAACTGAAAATGAACCAAAAAGCCTGAAAAAGTGGAACCATGAAAGATATGATGATCTGAGTACCTGAACATCAAACTCTATGAAATCTACGGGGTAATTGGCGGCGGCATTGAAAGAAACAATGGAGTTCTCCTTGACAACCGTCAATCTCCGATCCGACGACTGCAAAACATTCATCCCGCTCCCTCTGTGCCCGACCACGAGAAACTTGGGCGGCTTGTACGCCACTTTCCCGACCACTTCAACGCCTGAGAAGAAAAAGCAAAAAATGTATCGATCGATCAATACAAAAACTCATCGCCAAGTACATATTGCACATCAAAACGACGTCGGAGTATAAAGACGAACTTTGTGAGAAGGCGGTGGAGGAATAGAGAGCCGAGGAGACATTAGGAACGTCGGAGACATGAACCGCCTTGAGCGCCATGATTGTTCTGCAACAACTAACTCACAGAGGTTTATAATTATAAATAAAATGCAGAATTGCAGAGTGATGAGATTTGAGGAATAGAATTGAGAATGGGAATGGGAATGAGACAAGGTAGGTTGCGTTTGGGGGAGATTTAAACAATGCGCCTGGAAAGGAGGAGGAACCAAATGAAATTGGATCTATGCGAAGAATATTCCTCCTATGAATTCGTATAGTAATATGCTTTTGGATATTCTTCGCCGATGCAATGCCACGCCATGCCATATCATAGCATGGGTCAATATTATCGACTCTTTCTATATTAGTTGTAACCGCGTCAGCTTTAATTTCTCTTCTCGAAAGCACCGAATTTTAGGCAACCTTACCTTACATCTAACTTGTTAGTTTGAGTTAATGACATATTAGCTACTATTCTAACCCAGTGTGGTAGCTCAAGTGACAAGTGAGCTTTTTTTGTGGGGAGAAATTTCAGGAGAACTCGGGTTCAATTCTCATAAATGATGATTCCCACTCCCATGCCTTCCGGAGCCGTTAAATGTTAACGGCAAAAAAAAAAAAAAGCTACTATTCTTGTTTTGTTACATTACTAAATTGATCGTCTTTTTATTTTTAAATTGTTATCACTCATGGTCCAAGATAATTACCCATGTTTTTTTTTTTAATTTTCAAAATTTAACTAGCGTGGTCCTCCTGAAAAGATCATAAGTGGTTAAAATTTGATAACAATTTAAAAATAATGTACTTTTTACTATATATATTCAAATAATGTACTTTACATATACAAATAATATAATTTTAGTATATTAAAAATTAATGTACTTTTTATTTATGATCCACACAAATGTGGACCATAGTCCATGGAATAATGATTGATCTAAGTTACCTATTCATTCAAAAAACTCTGCAACAAAGAGATTAACAGAATAACAGATGCAAGCCCAAGCTCCAAAATCAGGCTGCTATGGACGGGGTCCACCTTGCATGGTCAATTCATGTTCATGTTCACCATTTAAAAATTCTATGTTCACAATTTTAGAACTATATGTTCATAATTTTAGAACTCTATATTCACAATTTTAAATCTCAATATATAAAATTACATTACTCAATATTCACAATTTTATTATATAGATTCAAAAATTGTGTTATACTATTGAATATAGAGTTCTGAATTTGTGAACATGGACTTGTGTCCACCTTGCAATGTGGACCCGGATCCATGTCATAACAACCGCCAAAGTCACAATGTGTATTGTGGACTAAAGTCAACCTTGAATAAGAAACTCGACAATTTATATCGTGGATCGGGGTCTACAGTGCACTGTGGACCTTGACCCAATACACAAAACTTGACTTCATAATGTACAGATTTCATGTTCATAATGTACATAATTCATGTTCATAAACACATAATAAACACGGTATAATGAATGCGTTATTAAGTGAGGAGAGAAAATATTGTTAGGGTGTGTTTGGTTCGCACATGGGAATCAGAATCGCTATGGGTATCAAATACTTGGTAAGAGTAATGGATTTTAGCGAAAGTATTTTGCATGTTTGGTAATATGGTGGAATGAGAATGTTATTAATAGTTGGGGAAGAAATGAGGAAGGGAAATGAAATATGAGTTTTTCAATTAATGGGGTATTACAAACTCATAGTAGTATTATAAAAACCTGTCAAGTAAACAACAACAATGACTTTGATACTCATACCTTATACCAAAACCCGTCAACCAAACACACCCTTAATATTCATTTACTCAATTGATCTTTTTCGCTTTATGAAAAATCAACGAAGTGTTACATTTGATTGATTGGGATACCAAGTTACTTGGTATATAATCATATCCCTTCATTTTGGATAAAGCTCATGGGTTTAGAGTTGTTGAATTAGGTTGTAGGCGATTTTCTGATGGGCGCGCGTTCACACACTAGATATATGCGAAGGAGTTCTCAAGGTAAAAAATATGGTGAAATCTCAACCACTAATCTAGCCAAAATTAACAGTCTAGAATGAAGAAAGTTTTAAAAAAATGTGGTGGCGTAAGTTTAAAGCTTAAGGTGCGTAAGTTTATAGCTTAAGGTGAGTATGTTTTGCATCACTTTCTAATTCAATGTGCATCAGTTTAACTCTTAAGGTGCATAACTTACAAACTCTAGGTGCATAAATTTCAAGTTTAAGGTGTATCAGTTTCCAGCTTAAGGTGCATGAATTTAACTCTTAAGGTGCACAACTTTGATTCTTTAATATCGACTTTCATACTTTAGGTGCATAAATTTAAAGTTTAAGGTGCATAATTTCGAAGTTTAAGGTGCATCAGTTTGATACTTAAGGTGCATCATTTTGATGCTTAAGATGCATCATTTTGACACTTAAGGTGCATCAAGGTGCATAATAAGTTCAACATTTAAGGTGTATCAGTTCTAGACACTTAAGATCATTTGCATCCATATTGTCATAAGCTCATTTTTTTATTGTTTAATTTTCTTTCATTTTGAACTGTTAATCTAATCTAGATCAACGACTCAAATCTCACCCAATTTTTCACCTGAGAGACCATTCGCACGTGAACCATCCCCTATATATATATATATATATATATAGACACACACTCACTTGTTGCTTAATATGATGTATATTGAGATATGGGCAATGGATCGAGATGTGAAGTTGTTGTATGCATAATTAAAGATAGCATAGCATGGGAATAAAATGTATATGGAAAGTGTTTTTTTGAAGGTGAGTTAAGGCCGTTACCATTTGGAACGGAAGGTTTCATGTTTGAGCCCTATCCTACTATGGAAATGAGGTTGCAGTGGGATTCTGATTAGGGGAACTGAAATGGGATAGGGGTTGCAGTGTACAGTAATAGGTGCCATTAAAGGAAAGCCATGCAGGGGTTGGGGTACGTCAGTACTTGATGGATGGGAAATCATAAATCATGCATTCACCAGATAGCCCAGAAGTTTTCATCATTTCTCAACATATAAATATACCCATAATAATAATAATAATATTTTGCTTTTTTATTTTTAATTTTTTTATTTTTAAACAATAATATTATTTTTAGTCGTTTACTTAATACTTATACTTGTGTATATTTATTTAATCATTTAAGTTTGGTTTGAAAATACAGAAATATCTCAAAAATGAACATTTTATGGAAAACATTTCTATTTTTTTAGTGTTTAGTTAAAGGTCTGACGATTTTTTTTTTGTTTGATTCATTTTTTTAATAAAAAACATGAATATAATTCTATTCCAAAGTTATTCATTATAGAATATTAATTATTTTAATGATGATAATAATAAGTATTTATATTAAAATAAAATTATAAATTAAACTTTATAATAGTTATAAAGATTAATACTATTTATAATATAAAAATATTAAATAAATTTTGATAAAATAATAATTCTAAACTAAAGATCAAATTGAACACAAGTTTATTATGTTTTCGGGATGTGAGTTGGCCAGACCAAGGTTTTATTGTTTGGTTCCGTTTTACTTGATTCGTATTTAATTAGAAATTCATAAATGTAATGACACTGAATTAAAGAAATTGAAGAATAAAAATTAGTTTTATTTATTTTTTGGATTGGGCTTGGATTTTTATTGTTTGGTCTAGTCTAACTCAATTTATATTTGGCAAAAAGTAATGTATATAAGACCGTCTCATGTGTTTAAATTCGTGAGACGGGTTGAATATTTAATTAATGAACTTAAATCAATTTATATTTGGCAAAAATTAATGTAAGACCGTCTCATGGGTTTAAATTCGTGAGACGGGTCGAATCTTTGATTAATGAAGTTAAAGATCCGACATATTAATCAAAGATCCGACACGTCTCTTGAATTGAGAGTTGAGACACGTGAGATGGTCTCACACAAGTGTTACCTTTCATATTTTAATTGATTATTGATATGTAATAAGTCTAAACTAAAGAAACTAAAGAAAAAAAATTAAATGTTTTGGGATATAGCCTAATCAAACGTATAAATGGTGCGCCAACCGCTCATTTGATACCACTCAACGAAGAATAAGTATGAGATAATTATGAAAAAGAAAATCTCTTTCAAGTAAAAATCTCAAAGGATATTTTTTTTGTTAAAATGAGTCATTTTTCATTTCAACATAATTAGTATTTTTTGTTGACTTATTTTTTGAATTTTAAAATGGGCACTTAATTAATTATGTTCATATTTAGTTATTAAAAGATAATATATGCATCAATGATAACAACTCACCAACTTAATAATAATAATAATCTTATACACAGAAACTCTTGGCGGTATAGTGTTTTCCTGTTTCAAAAATATTTTTACATTTAAAAATCGCTTGAGAACGTTTTTCTATACTATTTCATACTATTAAAAAAAAATTTCAAAAATGTTTCTCGGCCACTTCTCCATTCTAATGCTTGAATGCCATAAATGCTAATGATTTCACTTCTCCTATAAATAGTGGTGTTGGGCAAAATATTTTTGCTAAGCTTAAAAACTCTATTTTTCACTCACGTACTAATTCAATGATATGACTTTAGCACCATCAAAAGGAAGCGAATCGATTTTAAGGAAAGTTTGAATCACACGTCTTAGATTAACCATTTACTGTATTCGTGAAATTTTATTTTAGAATATTGTGAAAAATTCCCAACAATTTCTCTCATGTAAAGAAAAAAAAAACAATATAAATGACAATTTTTTACGCACTGACTAAATTAAATCAAATTAGGTCATGCTCTTAAAATAATACATAGTGTAAATTTAACAAAATAACGATTACATAAAATCCAAATTAACATTTCTTGTCGTTATTCTAGTGGACGTTTGTATTAGATGGAGTGGAGCATATATAGTCTGAATTTCATTTCATAAATCAATGAATAAATTAAGATGCTTATTATCACTAAGGCCCTGTTTGGTAAATAATCAGCCTATCAGTCAATTTTGACTTATTTGACCACTATTAGTTGTTTGACTTGGTTAAAAAATCAATATAAGTGTTTAGTTAATAAGCTTTTTTAACTCCAAAATGTTAAAATTCAAAAGACTACTCAAAGCAGTATTTTCAATTAGCTTTTTGAGAAACAAAATTATACCAAACAGATATTACCTAACAGCTATTTTTAAAAAAAAAGAAGAAGATAGAAGTGGAAGGGGAGAGAGAGATTGCAAGAACTATCCTTTTTGCTAAAGAAGGAATTAAAATAAAATAGAAAAGGACCAACTGCATGTAATACTCATGTAAGGACGTAAGGTGCCTAGTGAGCAATGCAAAGCCGCAAAGGGTGTTAGTTTCAAATCATCACTAGGTGACAATCACTCCAACTTTTTTTTTCTTTTTTTAATATTAATTTTTAATTTTTGTTTGCAAACTGAGACAACAAACAAAACAAAATACTGTAAAATATAATTATTCTTTGTAAAATAGGACGGATGGAATAATATAATTAGGTAAAAATTTGTATGAGACCCTCTCATTGAAAGATAGGTCGGGTCAAGATAAATAAAAAAAATAATACTTATATGCATAAATGTAATACTAATTAGCTAGGAATAAAGTGTTTATTACTTATATGGAAAAATGTAATACTTTTACATCTTGATTTAAAAGAGCAAATACCAATTTTGGTCCCACGACTATTAGTAAAATGACAATTTTGGTCCACATATTTCATTTCTACCGATTTTGGTCCCACGACTATTATTGTAGTACCAATTTTCATCCACGACTATTGTTTTAGTGCCAAAATTTATCGCGCCGGTCACCCATCCGTTTAAAACGTGAAAAAATCTAAAATTGTTAAGTGTATTTTCATCATTTTTAACTTAATATCTTAATTTGAGTATGAATAAATGGATTTTTAAGTCCTAAAATCGATCAAAATTCGTAGTTTTCCTCCTCATTTTACCTTAATTTGAGGAGGAGAATTGTGAATTGTGATCGATCTTAGGGCTTAAATCTCTTTATTCATGCTCAAGTTGGGATATTGAGTTGAAAAGGACGAAAATACCTTCAAAATTTTTAGATTTCGGCACATTTTAAACGGATGGGTGACCGATGCGATGAATTTTGGCACTAAAACAGTAGTCGTGGGACCAAAATTGGTACTAAACAATAGTCGTGGGACCAAAATTGGTAGAAATGAAACATATGGACCAAAATTGTCATTTTGCTAATAGTCATAGGACCAAAATTGGTATTTGCTCTGATTTAAAATATTACATTTACCCTCAAAAGTATTACATTTTCCTTTATAAGTAACAAACACTTGCCAATATTACTTATTAGGAAAAATGTATTTTTGTTTTAAAAAAAGAATGAAAAATTTACTTTTGATAGAAAATATAATGCATTTATATCAAAATGTAAAAGTATTACATTTTTTTCTCAAAATATTACATTTAGCAAACACTTTATTTCTAATTAGTATTATATTTAAACATATAAATATGACATTCACATATTAATCTGCCTCGACCCGTATCATAGATCCTTACAAAAGTGTTACAAATATAATTAATATTTGTATAAAAATGAATATATATGCAGGGCTGCGTGATTGCGTGAACGGTGACGATGGAATTGAAGGATGACGCAACCATCTAAGGTAGGTAGGTAGCCATGTCCCCAACGTAACTGAGGGGAGTTTGATCTGATTCAAAGGTAATTATAATGCTCATTCTTTTAAGACATGTGGTATAGCTAATAGCTTCGCCATTCGATCTTGCGACGGTAAGTCTATCTGTCTCGATCTGTCTATGTGAGGGAAAAGGAATATTCTACGTACTACTCACCGGCAAATTATAGCATGAAGGAGGTTTACCTTGCATTAATTATCTAGTCCAAAATAATCATCAGATCAATTTATGTGTGTCGACATATTTTATATCTATAATAAATAATTTATGTGCTTATAAATAAATTAAAGACACATAATATGTTAATTACAGACACATAATATGTTAAATATATACTATTGGTATAACAATTTTACTCAGATCACCACACAAGTAATACCAATGTAATAACTCTATGGACAAATTACATTTTTATTGAATAATTTGTTACAGGTAATATTTTTCTTTTAATTTTATTCTCTTTGCCCATTCTATTGGATGATGTTAGTTTGTGTTTAGAATTTTTTTTAGGATATAGTTTTTCATAAATTCTAATTTTGTCTATCAATTTCCCTCAATTCAATTAAGTTACTATAATTTGATGACTCATTCACAGTGGTACGCAAAACAAAGATTGCTTATGGCGAAATAGTACAAGTCATTTACTCTAAGGAGCATCGTAACTTTGGGTTTAGAGAAAGAGGAAAAAAAAAAAGATATGTTATTTTTTATGGAAGAAAATTGAAAGAAGAAATGAATTATTTAAAAAATCATAAGAAGTCCTAAATATAAATATGAGTAAATTTTACTTAGCAAATTTTATTTTTTGTTATTAATTAGTGTAGTATGATCCTGGAAAACTCTCCGAATGGTATTGACAACTTTCTTCAGACCGATGCTGGTGGGACAATGACTCGGAAGATCACTTAAGACAGGACAATTGTTCTTACCACTGATGAAAAAGAAAAAAGAAGAAGAAGAAGAAGAAAAAGATCATAATAACAAATTTTAAATGAATGACTAATAAGTATTACAAGTAAATAAAATTTAGGATATAATGATTACAAATTTAAAAAGTAAGAAGGTAAAATTTGTTGTATAAATATTAGATTATAGGAGAGTATATTAATATAGCATGTACACACACAAGAATCCAAAGCTTAGGAAGAGTTGTAGTTCTTTTACTTCTGATTTCCTGCAGCTTCGAACGCACCTTCGAATTTCAGGGTTTAGTTTGACGACATTTTAGGGATTTTGACTAAACGATACGTTGCGATGATAGAAGAAGCGGGAAATATAGTGAATTTACCATCTTAGCCTTACACTCGCCGGACGTATGCCGTCTAAGCCACCGGAGAACTAAAATGGTCAAACTTTTAATAGTCGAAAGATGCTATTAGCCAAGTCAAAATCAGTAGGACCAATTTGGTGAAATCGACATAGTCGATGGACCATTCTGGTAATTTGCTCTTCTTAAAATATTATAAAAATTCATTATGTGCAACTTACGTGCAACACATGTGCAACTCGCACGTGTACTGCACGGGTGAAAATACTAGTAAATAACTAAATGTTAGAGTTAATTCCACCAAAGGTCCCTTGTCTTTGGTGGCAATTCCAATTTTAGTCCCAAAATATCGTTTTTGCCATTTAACATCCTAGACTATTATTTTTTGGACACTTTTAGTCCTTTTCATGATTTGTCCTATTTTTAGTAAGGGCAATTTTGTCTCTTCATATTTTTTTTATTTAACCAGTTTTCACCAGTTTAATTAGGTTAGGTGAAGTAGACCGGTTCTTCTAATTATTAAATTCAATCCACAAATCCCTAGCGTACGCAACTTCATCTGCTTCAGTTCAAGGCTTCATCATCCTCCTTTACCCGGCGAAGAACGAGACCGTACAATGCTACTATAGAGGAGAGCAAAGGGGAAATTTGTCTCCCTAAATCTGTAGCTCCAAATCTCTAAATCCCTAAAAGAGTTCGCAATCGATAAAAGGAATTATTTGTCGCCCCATTATTGACCATAATGTAGACCATGAATATACCAAGAAGCTAATGCCTCTATTGTGCGAAAATACTAACATTATCTTGAATTGATGTCTATCTTTAAATCAGGTTGAAGCTGCATATGTTTTTGGTCTCCTTTCGATTTTTTGAGTACGTTAGGAATTTGTGGATTGAATCTAATAATTAGAAGAACCGGTTTGAAAACCTGTTAAATAAAAAAAAATGAAGAGACAAAATTACCCTTACTAAAAGTTGGAAAATTCATGAAAAGGACTAAAAGTGTCCAAAAAATAATAGTCTGGGATGTTAAATGACAAAAACGATAGGTCTGGGACTAAAATTGGAATTGCCACCAAAGACAAAGGAGCTTTGATGGAATTTAGTCTAAATATTACAAGTAAATAACAATTCGGATATAATGATTATAAATTTAAAAAGTAAAAAGGTGAAATTTGTTGTATAAATATTATATTATATTATAGGAGAGTATATTAATATATATATATAGCGCACACACAAGAATCCAAAGCTTAGGAAGTGGGGAGGAGACAGGTGTAGGTAATATATAAAGATGGTGTTGAAGTAGGTAACTTCCACCACTCCACCTCCTCCTATCCTCAATTGGAGACAGAGATGGCAGACTCAGAGAAAGAGGGGGTACGTTTTGGCATTTAGTGCTTTTAAAAAATAAAATAAAAAATTTACGGAGCTGTACATACATACAAAAATCTCTCTCACACACATATATATATATAAGCAGCTCAGCTGAGCTCTGTTTCATTATCCATAACTCCACTCTCCTCTCTTGAATGTCTTTTTCTCTTGCTTTCAAACTCAATACATTTATATAAACTTATTACAACAACAATGGCGGATCAGGATCCAAACAATCTTGGGATGCTTTACGACTTCTGGAGCATCCAATCTTCCCCGCCGCCTTCTATCTCCATCAATGATCACTCGCCTCCGCCTCCTCCGGCACTCGGCGGCGTCCACCACCATTTCGACGCTGACGGCGGCGACACACAACCCAGTCCTCGACGACCCTCGTCTTCTTCTTCTTCAACTTCTAGAACGTTCCCTTGCCTCTACTGCTCCCGCAAGTTCTACACTTCCCAAGCTCTGGGCGGCCACCAGAACGCCCACAAGCGGGAAAGAGCCGCCACCCGTCGTAGCTTGTACCCGGCCGCCACCATCGCCGGCCCCGCCTCCTCCACCTCTAATCCCTTCCCCTCAACGCCGCCGTCCGTTCCTACTTACTCCAACCCGGCCAGCAGCTATTACTGGCTCCAAACACCGCTTCTCCTCCACCCCACCGCCACCGCCGCCGCCGCCTTCCACTCACTGGGCGACCACTATTTCGCCGCCGCCGCCGCTCCTCCTCCTTGCGATCTCGACGGCCTTGTTCTGGGTCCCAGCAGTGACCCCGGCTTGCTCAAATCTTTAGAGCCGCAGAACATGGATGACAACAATATTGATCTATCCCTTCATCTCTGATCTAATCTGATCTGCACCCATTAATGAATATAATGCATGGAATCCAAACTAGTTAGTTATACTACGTAGATGATGAAAAACGGATTATATTATATATATGATCAAAGTTAGCAACTTTATTTTATTTCTGATTTGTCAGTGCTTTAATTCTGATATCGATTTACGAAAGTGTAAGTTAAATTAGTGGTTAATGAATATACTACGGAGTATTAAGTTAAATATCCATAAGTGTGCGATGATTATGGGCTGGCATATATATATGTATGTGTATGTAATGATTAAGTTGCCAGAATATTCGGATATTTATAATGGGTGCAGAAGTAGCATTTTTAGTTGCAGACTCTGCTGCAAAGTAGTTTGTAGTGAGAGAGAGAGAGAGAACAGAACAGTCCCTCTCTCCACTTTCATTCTCTCTGATCTCTCTCTGCACTCTGCAGGCCGTCATTGTTTTGTCGTCCTTCCCCACATTCATGCACAACTCAAATACACCGTATAAACGTTTGGTTTCCATCCGGTACATACTATTATATTGGTTATTGGAAAATACTATACAGATAGACCTTCATTCTCTATTCCATCATAAACTTCAAATTTTGTAAACTGATAAATAAGCCAGTAAAACCCTCATCAGGCGTTTTGATTTTATTAGAGAAAAGTCGGCACTATAGTATTTGGAGCAAGAGATAAGATTGAACTCGAAAGTAATAGTATAAGAATTATGTCTAAAGTGAACAGATCTTGCTTCTCACATTTGATCTTGTTTGTTGAGACATCAATTTAGTTACCCTAATTTACATTATCTCAAGAGCCAGCATGTGAGGCCCTTAGGGGTTGTTTGGTTGGGTGTAATTTGGTTGGAGTTGTAATTCATTGAATTTCAATTCAATGAATTCAACAATTACAGTGTTTGGTTGGAGGGAATTGCAATTCCCTCCAAATGGTGAATTACCCCCCATGAATTGTAATTCGGTGGAGAGTAAGGGCAATTATATGGGTGTAAAGACCATTTTGCCCCTCCTCTCAATCCTTTTGTCTTTTTTTTTTCTTTTTTTTTTTTTAATTTTTTTTGAAATTATTATTATTATTATTATTATTGAAAGGATTATTATTATTCTTATTCTTATTATACTTATTATTTTGAAAGAATTATTATTATTATTATTATTATTATTATTGTATTTATTATTATTACTACTACTACTATGACATAAGGGCACTTTAGTCATTCTGTCGTTTCTTACCTTTCAATTTCCTGTACTCCTATTCCCACCAAACACTGTAATTTCAATTCCTACATTATTCATTGAATTACAATTCCACCGAATTACAATTCTTTCCCCCCCTAATTCCCTCATTCCAACCAAACACCCCGTTAGAGTTGGAATTCAATCTTTTGGAACAAGATTTTATTAGAGAAAGAAGAAAAGAAAGTAATAAAAGTTATTTTTTAATGAATCAAAGTGTGAGATATATAGGTAGAGAGTATAAAATAGAGTAAAATGTTAGATTATATGTAGTTTTATTCTAAAAGTTTGACGTAGATACTTTTATTAAAATTTACATAAAAAAAATAGTTTATGCTTGTCATATCAAGAGTAAAAGAGAGAGAAATTTTTTTTTTAGATTATATATATATATATATATATATATATATATATATATATATATATATATATAAATATAGGAAATGTCTATTGTGTCCTAACACTGTAGAGCCATACATATAATAACGTGTATGGAGTAAAGACGTTGTACCATAGTTTTATGGTTGAAGTTGTAGGTTCAAATTGTTTTCAAAAAAAAAAAATGGTAGAAGTTGTAGGCACCATAAAAATATTATTACAATTGTACTGTTATCAGATTTACTAGGAGTAATTTGTCTCATTGTACCACAATTACTTTTATAATGGTTAACTTTCCATCATAATTAATTAGGGATGTCAATGTAGGTCCGCTCGTTCCATTATGTCAGTTCTACCACGAGCTTTTTATTCGCGGATTAGTCTACAGGCTATAATTATGTAACACTAGCCCGTCTCATGTGGACCCGCGGGATCCGCAGGCTTCCAAATTAAAAGAAAAATTATTATGTTATTATTCTATGTTCTAATAATTTATTAATTTAACCTAAATAATATTAGATTTTTCCGTATTTATAAATGGGAAAATGGCATCTTTGGTCCCTGAGCTTTAACCAAGTTCCGACTCAGTCCCTGAGTTATGGCCGTATCCGAGTTTAGTCCCTCAGTTATGAACGAAGTGGCGCATTTGGTCCCCGACCATTAAAACTAACGGAAAAATTAAAAACTAGATAAAATTTGAGGGGTAAAATAGTAAATTCACATTTTATTCTCTTTCTTATATCAAAACCACTTTTACAACATTATTTTTCACTTCTTAGCTTCTTATTTTCAATATTCTTCAATTTTAAAAGTACTTTAATAACTTTAGTATGACTTGTTAGGAATCTGACTCTCGTATAACAAACTTAAGACTTAGTACAAAGGAAGAGCACTTGATGATTGTGTTTAGGCGTGTGAAAACACTATCCTAACAATTTTTACATTATTACCATTAAATTTAATGTTTACTAAATAGATATTTAACTGGAGGGCCAAATTAAATTTGAAACAAAATAAATAGTCAATAGACTATTTATGGTCAAATTGAAAGTTGATGATAAAAATTGGTAAATGTCAATAGTCAATGAAACTATTTATGCTTCAATTGAAAGTCAAGGATAAAAATTTGAAAATATCAATAGTCAAGTTAACAATCCTAAAATTAACTTTATTCTGCTTTATTAGTAAGTATAGATTTATCCAAAACCAGGATTATGAACACTCGTTAGTAATAGGGGCGGCAAAACCAAAATGGGTATATATAGAGTGGCACGATTAAATAAGAACATGGTATTTCGGTGACTGATTTAAATTGTCCACTAAGATTCATCAGCGGTTGAGGATTTTATTAAACAAAACACAGTATCAATTTTATAATTATTGAGAATTTTTAAGAGCGTGATTCATTTTATAATTATTACAAATATTTGAGAGTTTAGTAATAGTAAGATCTAAACGTTTGATTTCTTGAGATAGAAGATCTTTTTTTTTTGAAAGGAGATAGAAGATCTAAACGTTTGATTTCTTGAGATAGAAGATATGTATGTGTTCACACTTTTTATAATAGAGGTGTTCTTATCTAAACTCTGATCTATATGATTCATATCAAATAAGAATAAGCATGTAGGAGAGAATTAGAAACAAATCAGAGTTTTCAATCTAAAAAAATTTAATAGCTTTAAAGCAATGAGAGATGGAAAAACACTAGTGTATTTTTGTAAATAACTAAAACTTTTACGTGCAAGGAATAATATCATAGACTGTAAATAGTAATTGTTTTTCTTCCCTAAAACTATCAACACAAAAGGTATAACTATCCGTCTGACTGAGTAAGCGATCATCATATCGTGAATTAAACAAGAGCGAGGAGTTGTATGAAACTACTGTACTGTTTAAAGAACTTGAGCATACATGTAATATACTGATAGTTGTTAATAAATACTTAGTACATTAATGACATAATGAATGAATTAAGAAGCTAAGCGCATTAGTTAAGTAAAGTTACAGCCCAGACTGTTGTGCCACATCTTCATCACAATCTTTAAGGTGGTCCTTGAGGGTTTGGGCAGGAATAGGAATAGGAATAGGAATATTCGAGTTGTTGGAATCCCAGGCTGAATCAACTTCTGGCAATACGTAGTCATCGGGTTTTAGTGACAACTGGAACTCTGGAAGATCCGGCATCAGCAACTGTACTGTCCTGTTTAATTTCATCCAATTTTATATAAAATTGTACTTATCCTGATTTTAGCTAGGGTGCATTTGGGAGGTGAGATTGAAATAATTCAAGTTTAGCAAGATTGTCAAGTACCTCGCGGTCCAATAATATTTTTTTTTGAATACTACTAACTCTATTAAAATGCAGTATCTGTTCATAACTACTTTATCAACCTATAGAGAAGGATTTGATGCCACTGGACCACAACGTCCTTGGCAAAAATTTAGTCCTTTAATTACTTAGTAACTAATCTACACATTACCAAAATTAAACGCCACTATACTCCAACCGCTTTACCGAATGCAGCCTTACTTAGTAACTAATAATCTACATAGGTATAGGGACTTACTTTTCTTGCTGGTCTAGAAGGTAGCCGTACATCTGAGACTTCTTTAATGCAGTTTCAGGGATCTTTTTGTTTAAGTGCTTCATTGCACCCCATGGTGGAGGAGCCCTGCATGCATTTTGAATCTCAAATTTTAAGAATGGCACAAACTGAGTACCAGTATGGTACGAGTTTAAAGGTGTCTCCTACACTTAAGGCAGACTCATTCAGGACGCATCCTGGTCTAACCATAACCAAAAACGAATAAATAAAGGTTATGAGGTACATATATACCTGGTGACAGGATTGGCAAGGCAAAAGCTCAAACAGGCCCTTTTGCTCTCTGCCAAGAGCTCTTCTGCAGCAAGGAAACAACACAGTGCACTAACATGGGAAGAGGATGCCTCTGTGCCCTTCTCCACTATCAGCCCGTGGTAGTAGTAAGCTGCTGCCTGCCAATTCAATTCCGATCCCAACACGTCAATATCATCCATCATATCAATCTTAAAATATAATGAACGAACGAATGAACAGCTTAATTTGAGGTTCATAAGCTAGCAATTGATTGAAGACCACCACCTACCTTTGCTTCAAGATATTTCCATTTAATGAACATCAAATGCTTCTGTGTTGCTCCTTTACTGTCGTTAGCTTCCGACAAGCAGCAATGAGCCTAATGAATCAGTATAGCCAAATTAAAGGCCGGGTGGATAGTATGTTTTCATGGATGCAGCTAACAACTAAATGATAATAATACATAAAAATACTAGCTACCTACCTGACCAAAATAACTTAGCTGTTCACATGCCAGCCTCCTCTTCACTGATAGAGTGGCATTTTGAGTTTCAAGGGCCAAACTGAACTGGATTTCAGTCCCCTGCAGGTACATACATGTCATCGTTAGATTTTAAATGGTAGTATGTGCCAAAGTTACGTTAAATCTGATCATCATCGATCACCACTACCTGTGCTAATGCTTGATTCAAGATTGCTGCAAGTACTTGCTCCTGCAAATCCACAGGCAACCTCTCCCTGATCATATATAATTAGATCGAATATCTATCAGAGATTGGAGGTGGGATCGATCATGATTCTAACCACCCACAGCTAGATTGATTTACGACATCTATTGATCTTACTTGATATCTGGATGTAAACGTAGAGAAATATCTCTGACACACAAGTCCAAGTATCCTGCTGCTTTCACCAACAAATCCACAGCATCCCTCATGCAATCTGCAGCAATATAATTGTATCTATCTCATCATCATATCAATTCACCAACTTGAATTATATATATTGGAATAACAATTAAGAGTTAATACTTGCTGGAGTAGTCCTCCAAGTATAGTAGTGGCACCTCTAACTTTAATTTTAATTTAACCACCTATGCATGCTCCTTCAACTTTCAAATTTAATCAGCCGTGATTCGATCTTCCTTTAGTTTAAGTAAGGGCAGGTTGGTTAAAAATTTGAAAGTTGAAGAACCACCATACCATATATGGGTGGTTAAATTGAAAGTTTATGACCGCCACTATAGTTCAAAGACTTCGATCAGCTGGTATTAACTCTAATAATTAAACACAATAAGATGAGTGATGTAGTTTGAGATTAGGTAGGCATGGCTTGCCTGTAGTAAGAAGCTGCCTTCCACAAGAATCAGTAGTGTTTTTGGGAATGAGCTTCGAATTTGCCTCTACCAATGTTAGCATAGCCATCATGTGTAGGACAGAGAGCAGTTCAAACCACAAGTTTGCTTCACACATCATTTCCTGCACGCTCATACAGCATACATCATATCTAATCATTCTTGGCTTATTCGAATCAAATAATAAATTAAAATTCAATAAATTATTTTATTAGGTTGTTAAATTTGTTGGGTTTGCTTGCAATGAATCAGCAGGAAGCCATGGCAATTAAATGAATAAATTGTTAATTACTATACGCACATACCTCTTTTCCATCTTCCAAGTTTTTCCACTTGAATTCCCCCACTTCATCAAGTCCATACTCTATTAGTAAAACAAATTAAAGATCATATATCTATCAGGTTTCAATTAACATCCCAGTGTATATATATATATATATATATAGATAGATAGATAGATAGATCGAGAAGCTTACCTTTTGTGGCGAGTCCAAGGAGAAGAGGCACGTATTGTTGGAGTGCTTGCTGCAACTGTGTAATAGCAGATGCCTCTGAGAATTGAAGGCAGAGCTTAGCTTAGGTTATTAAAATCGTCAAAAACCAAACAAGGAATGGAATAATATAATTAAATTAAATTGTAGGTACGGTGCAGCATATATAGCTACCTAGAAACATATATTAATTAATTACCGGTGTCCTCTGCAACTAAAACAATCTGATTCCGAAGTGAAGTGATTGTGCGAGCAAGATCCTTGGGAATGAGAGTGGTAGCCGGAAACAGATCAGAGTAGACGGGAACCCGAATGGAGGGAGTGAAGATTGTGACCTCAGGAATCGTCTTCTTCGTCTTCTTATTCCTTCCAAACGCATATGCTGACGATGCGCAACCCATTCAATCCGATCGATCTGCTATACATATAATTCAGACAATATAATTGATGAAATGCAAGTATATATACCACTAGGCACTAGCTTAGTATGTATGTGTTCATGTAGCCAATATCAATGCATCAAGTGCAGCAGCACACAGGCAGCCAGGCAGTGAAAGAGATGATGGCATGGGAAGTGCTATATATATACATATATAAGACAGATGAATTAATTGAAGCAAGTGTTTGTGAGTGATATGGTTGAGTTGGAAGGTGATGATGAATATAATTGGATGGGATGGATTATTTGATCAATCAAATCAAAATTTAAAATAAGAATACACTCCGTAAAGCACTCACTTGTCATGTGGTTTGGAGCTGGTGGGTACATCAGATTGATAGTCTCTAGATACATGGAGCAGCGCAGCCTCATGTGGGATACCGTGTGTGTGTATATATATATATATATATATATAAATTTTCTTCCCATAAAAAACATGAAAATTACCCTGTGCAACCTGTAATGCTGGTTTGTGTAACTACTGATTGTACACTTGAAAAATGACTATATATCAAAGTGTATTGTAGAGTACTTTTCAAAAAAATACAGTAACAATTTCATAATTAAATTGAACTTACGATTATGCAACCGGTAATATCTGTTTGTGCAATCGGTAATATCTAATTGTGCAACTGTTATTACTGAGTTGTGCAGTTCACACATTTGCACAAAGAGTTTGGTTCTCATGTGATTTGACCATATATATACATATATATATATATATATATATATATATATATATATATATATATATATATATATATAAAAGTGACTTTCTTGTGAGACTGTTAGGTCGGATCAAGATGAAAATGTAATATTAATTATTGTTTGTTACTTGTAAAAGAAGAAATTAAATTAGCGAACTAATAATAATAAAAACCACAAGATGAGAGAAAGAGAATCATAAGTTGTGACGATGGGTAACCCACTGGTTTTCTGACAGGATGAGGGATGGATAATTGGAAATCAATGAAAGCAAAGGTGGCTAAATAAGGGTGGGAGGTGGATGGAGACAGAGTGGTGGCAAGTAGCAACTTAATAATTGTATTAGCTGTGAAATTGAAATAAATTAAAGCATAATTTAGTTATTCATTATCAATTTAAAACTGTTATTCTATATATGTATGTCTGTGGATATACACATTTTGGACAGAGATACATGAAAATATTTTATAGTACAACTTTTACCATATAATATTTTGCATCTAATTTATTGAGAAATTAATTAGTTTTACAGATGTCAAAGACCTTGTGGTCAAACAACATAGTTGTGACTCTCACAAGTGAGAGGTTACAGACTCACAAGTTCGAATCCCATTGGGGTGTTGGTGTTGACTTTTGTGCTTCAGTAGATAGTTGAAAGTATGTATTGTAACGGAGTCAATAGTAATAAAAAAAAAAACATTAATAAACTGAATTACATGTCAGAAATGTATTACATTTTGACTTTAAAAAAATTATATATCTCACATAAGACGATATAACACAAGACTTATTTTTTAATGGGGCGTTTAGTTGAAGGGAATTACAATTCCCTTCCCACCTAATTCCAGAGGCAACTAAATTCCTTCATTTGGTTGAAGAGAATTGCGATTCCATGGAATATAGGCTAATTGATAAAGTCATGTTATACTCATCTACAAAAATTACTTTTAAATATTCACCATTTTAACAAGTTCTTATTGTATTGAATTTTTTAAATATTTGATATTACATGTACCCTAAAATAACTTATGGTATGATGGACCAACTCATACATAGCTAATAAAATTAAAGAACTTTCATTTAAAAAGTAAAACTTTTAGATAATTCAACGTCATCAATATGTAGGGATCTTAATTAAAAACATGAAGTCATCATTGTACATTTATAGCATTATTGTTATATTTCAAATAGAAGATTACAAGTTCGAGTCTCATCCCAATCAAAATGTTGGCATAATTATGTTGAACAAATACTATGAATCAGTTGGACTATACTTTAAAAACATTTAAAAAATTGAATTATTTCCAACCCATAAATGTAAAAAAAAATCCTAAGACTTGTTAAACGTTATCTTATTTAATAAAAAATCTTGTATAAAAAATAACAAATTAATTTTTGAAACATATTTTAGTAATAATATAAGTAACCGAGGACACAGCGAATGAATTTCGAGAATACGTGCATAGTTACTATGTTGTGGATCAGAATACGAGAAGTGTCACATGGGCAATGCTTAGGAAGCCTAATAACTATTCTTACATTATTACATTAATACTTCTAAATTAAAGACCTCCCTTGCTCCCATAATTTCATTCTAAGCTAGGCCAAATCTACTATGAAACATGGATCCTTAATTCATCATAAAACGGATTGAGTTTTTATAAATGTTACACTTTCTTTTATAAGTATTACAATTGTATACATATGTTACTCTTCAATTCCTAATATTACATTTTGATTTAAAACTATTGATAAGTATTACATTTTTTTCTCATAAGTAACAATCAATCAATTTATCTCGATCTAATTAGTATTACACTTTTTATCTTGGGTAATTATTCAACTACTAAAATATTACATTTTGATTTAAAAGTATTACATTTTCACTTATATGCAACAAAAAATATTATTCTAATTACTATTATATTTTTCAGCATAAGTATTATATTTTCATCTTAACTTGACCCATCTCACGGATAAGAATTCGTATTTTGTGTGTGTGTGTGTGTATTGGATCATATTAGAACAAGTCCTTGGAGAAAACTAATAATTAATCCCAACCTTACATCTGAAAAACAGGATAAATCAGATCATATTTTTTTAAAAAGTGGTGTCATTTTCATAATTATCACCAACTTTACTATGCAAACTTGAACACTAAAATCTGCACTTATAACAATTTTCAAGGAATGCACATTTAGTTGTTACAAAATTCATATTTAGTAACATTAACAAAATGCACATTTAGTACTAAAACATTACACTTAAAAATGAAAAAGTGCATCGCATTTAGGGTTTGGATTTTAGAATTTATGATTGAGTTTTTGGTTTTATTTGATTTAGGGATTCACTTTTTACTACTTAAGGTTTAGTATTTACGATTTAAATTTAAAATTTAGCTTTTTCATATTTTTGGAGTCAAATTACACTTATCCCCATCAAATTTCCTTTCAGACCACAGTCTAGCATGTTCCGGAGCTTTTCCGTTCTCCGGCGGACCGCCGACCGCCGGACTACTATCCCTCTGAAGTTGCTCCTGCAGACGCCCTCCATTCCTTCCCAGCAGCGCTGTATCAACATCCACCAGCATGAATAGTATATATGAATATCCAATATTGGATATGAATACTGAATGGCACATGGCATCTTAAACTGGAAATTGAAATGAGTTATTCGAATAAAATATGTATTTCCATATGAATATTTTATTATTCATATGAAGATATGAATTCCCATATGAAGATATGCATGTTCATATGAATTTTGGGTATAATGGGAATTTTGGGATTTTTGCATGTTCTAGGTATGGAACAAAGCGAGGAAATGGTAAATCTGCAAACCGCCTCGGCAGTCTTTAGGGTTTAGGGTTTGGATTTAGGGGTTAGGGTTGGTTTAGGGTTTAGGGCTTAGTGTAATGCGCGGGGCACTTTCCTACAAATTTTCGAGACGCGTGGGGCACCTTGCCGAGGTTTGCTACACTTTTCCGAAGTTTTCTAGGAGATGTACATAAGTTCCCATAGTTGGTAGAATAATCTAGAATTATATACATAAGTGTAGAGGTAGTAGAGAACCATAGAATATTCTAGAATATTATGGAATCCTCAAGTGTGTAAGGAGAATTAGGGAGGATTCTAGAGAATAAACCTTAGCCGTAGGATTAAATTGATCTCCACCATCTATTGAGAAGGTGGTATGGGTATAAATACCCCTCATGGGGGCTCTTTGTAAACCATCCAACAAACAATCCATGAGAGAGGAATCCAAGAGTTGTATCCAAGTGAGGAATCCAAGAGTGGAAGTAATATAAGTTCCCTACAAAGTTTGAGTGTTTCCTTTAGCTTCTTGCCTTATTTATTTCCGTAGCCATCTCATCGCTTACTTTGCATACTTTCCGAGAGAGGAACGAGGCTGACTTAGCTATTTGAGGGGAAAAATAGCTGAGGCCGCACGAGACGTCGTTAGGGGAAAACGAGTCAGTGACATTAGTGTTTAGGGTTCGTTTAGGGTTTAAGGTTACGATTTAGGGATTAGGGTTAGTTTAGGGTTTAGAGTTCACAATTTAGGGTTAGGGTTTAGGGTACAGGGTACGATTTAGGGGTTAGGGTTGGTTTGGGGTTAGGGTTTAGGGTTTAGGGTTTAGGTTTAGGGTTTAGGGTTAAGGGCCTAGGGTTTGCGATTAGGGTTTAGGGTTTAGTGTTTAGGGTTACGATTTAAGGGTTAGGGTTAGGTTTAGGGTTTAGTGTTTAGGGTTTAGGGTTACGATTTAAAGGTTAGGGTTGGGTTTAGGTTTTAGGGTTTAGGGTTAGGGTTTAGGGTTTAGGGTTGGTTTAGGGTGCAATTTAGGGGTTTGGGTTGGTTTAAGGGTTAGGTTTAGGGTTTATGGCTTAGGGTTTAGGGTTTTTTTTTGGGTTTAGGGTTTAGGGTTTAGGTTTGCGATTAGGGTTAGGAAGTTTAGGGTTTAGGGATTAGGTTTAGGGTTTAGGGTACAACTTAGGGGTTATGGTTGGTTGTTTAGGGTTTAGGGTTTAGCATTTAGGGTTTAGGGTTTGGGTTTACGATTTAAAGGTTAGGGTTTAGGGTACGATTTAGGGGTTAGGGTTGGTTTAGGGTTAGGATTAGGGTTGGTTTAGTGTTTAGGGTTTAGGGTTTATGGCTTAGGGTTTTGGGTTTAGGTTTTAGGGTTTAGGGTTTAGGTTTGCGATTAGGGTTAGGGTAATTTTAGGATTTAGTGTTTATGGTTGGCTTAGGGTTTAGGGTTACGATTTAGGGGTTGTTTATGGTTGGCTTAGGGTTTAGGGTTACGATTTAGGGGTTAGGGTTGGTTGGCTTAGGGTTTAGGGTTACGATTTAGGGGTTAGGGTTTAGGGGTTAGGTGGCTTTAGGGTTTAGGGTACAATTTAGGGGTTAAGGTTTGTTTAGGGTTAGGGTTAGGGTTTAGGTTTGCGATTAGGGTTAGGGTAAGTTTAGGGTTTAGGGTTGGTTTAGGGTTTAGGGGTTTGGTTTAAGGTTTATGGTTTAGGGTTTATGGCTTAGGGTTTAGGGTTTAGGTTTGCGATTAGGGTTAGGGTAATTTTAGGATTTAGTGTTTATGGTTGGCTTAGGGTTTAGGGTTACGATTTAGGGGTTGTTTATGGTTGGCTTAGGGTTTAGGGTTACGATTTAGGGGTTAGGGTTGGTTGGCTTAGGGTTTAGGGTTACGATTTAGGGGTTAGGGTTTAGGGGTTAGGTGGCTTTAGGGTTTAGGGTACAATTTAGGGGTTAAGGTTTGTTTAGGGTTAGGGTTAGGGTTTAGGTTTGCGATTAGGGTTAGGGTAAGTTTAGGGTTTAGGGTTGGTTTAGGGTTTAGGGGTTTGGTTTAAGGTTTATGGTTTAGGGTTTATGGCTTAGGGTTTAGGGTTTAGGTTTGCGATTAGGGTTAGGGTAATTTTAGGATTTAGTGTTTATGGTTGGCTTAGGGTTTAGGGTTACGATTTAGGGGTTGTTTATGGTTGGCTTAGGGTTTAGGGTTACGATTTAGGGGTTAGGGTTGGTTGGCTTAGGGTTTAGGGTTACGATTTAGGGGTTAGGGTAATTGGGTACAATTTAGGGGTTAAGGTTTGTTTAGGATTTAGGATTTAGGTTTGCGATTAGGGTTAGGGTAAATTTAGGGTTTAGGGTTTAGGGTTGGTTTAGGGTTTAGGGTTACGATTTAGGGGTTAGGGTTTAGGGGTTAGGTTTAGGGTTTAAGGATTATGGTGCAATTTAGGGGTTAGGATTTGTTTAAGGTTTAGGGGTTTGGTTTAGGGTTTAAGGTTTAGCAGTTAGGGTTTAGGGTTTAGGGTTGCGATTAGGGTTAGGGTAAGTTTAGGGTTTAGGGTTTAGGGTTGGTTTAGTGTTTAGGGTTAGTTTAGGGTTTAGGGTTGGTTTAGGGTGCAATTCAAGGATTTGGGTTGGTTTAGGGTTAGGTTTAGGGTTTATGGCTTAGGGTTTTGGGTTTAGGTTTTAGGGTTTAGGATTTAGGTTTGCGATTAGGGTTAGGGTAATTTTAGGATTTATTGTTTATGGTTGGCTTAGGGTTTAGGGTTACAATTTAAGGGTTAGGGTTTAGGGGTTAGGTGGCTTTAGGGTTTAGGGTACAATTTAGGGGTTAAGGTTTGTTTAGGGTTAGGGTTAGGGTTTAGGGTTTAGGTTTAAGGGTTTAGGTTTGCGATTAGGGTTAGGGTAAGTTTAGGGTTGGTTTAGGGTTTAGGGTTACGATTTAGGGGTTAGGATTTAGCGGTTAGGTTTAGGGTTTAAGGTTTAGCAGTTAGGGTTTAGGGTTTAGGGTTGTGATTAGGGTTTAGGGTTGGTTTAGGGTTGGTTTAGGGTTTAGGGTTAGTTTCGGGTTTAGGGGTTTGGTTTAAGGTTTAGGGTTTAGGGTTTAGGTTTGCGAAGTTAGGGTAATTTTAGGGTTTAGGGTTTAGGGTTGGTTTAGTTTAGGGTTTAGGGTTTATGGTTGGTTTAGGGTGCAATTCAAGGATTTGGGTTGGTTTAGGGTTTATGGCTTAGGGTTTTGGGTTTAGGGTAATTTTAGGATTTAGTGTTTATGGTTGGCTTAGGGTTTAGTGTTACGATTTAGGGGTTAGGTTTAGGGTTTAGGGGTTTGGGTTTGCGATTAGGGTTTAGGGTTTAGGGTTTAGGGTACAATTTAGGGGTAAGGGTTGGTTTAGGGTTTAGGATTTGGGTTTAGGGTTTGCAATTAGGGTTAGGGCAGGTTTAGGGTTTAGTGTTTAAGGTTGGCTTAGGGTTTAGGGTTTGCAATTTGTGTTAGGTTTAGGGTTTAGGGGGGGTTAAGGTTTCGGTTTTAGTGTTTAGGGTTTTTTCTTTAGGTTTTACAATTTAGGGTTAGGGGTTAGGGGTTAGGGGTTAGGGTTTAGGGGTTAGGGTTTAGAGTTATAGTTTAGGGTTTTAGGGTTTGGATTTAGGGTTTAGGATTACGATTTAGGGGTTAGGGTTGGTTTAGGGTACAGGGTTCACAATTTAGGGTTAGGGTTTAGGGGTTAGGTTTAGGGCCTAGAGTTTGCGATTAGTTTTTTTTTTTTTTTTTTTTTTTAGGGGTTNGGGTTTTTTCTTTAGGTTTTACAATTTAGGGTTAGGGGTTAGGGGTTAGGGGTTAGGGTTTAGGGGTTAGGGTTTAGAGTTATAGTTTAGGGTTTTAGGGTTTGGATTTAGGGTTTAGGATTACGATTTAGGGGTTAGGGTTGGTTTAGGGTACAGGGTTCACAATTTAGGGTTAGGGTTTAGGGGTTAGGTTTAGGGCCTAGAGTTTGCGATTAGTTTTTTTTTTTTTTTTTTTTTTTAAGGGGTTAGGGTTTCGATTTTATACGTACACTTTTTTAATGCTACAACTTTAGAGAGGAATTATAATATTGTCACTAACTCAGAAAAATTATAATGAGCAGAAAAAAAAAACCTTTAAAAACAAAGAATACATCTAAAGGAAATAAAAGAAAGACAAAAAAAAAAAAAAGAGAGTTATTTTGAGTTATTTCTTCTCAAGAAAACAACAAGAAAAATAACCTATAACTAAAAATTATAAAATAACACGCATACCTTTTGAGTTATTTCTTCTTCTTTTTTAGCATCACGCTGATGAATTGTATGGATAGAATACCTTGGCATTGATTGTCCATATCAATTACAAAGAAAACAGCTCTTGAGACTTGGGAAAAACTCCATAACATATTATATGCAAGGACACAGAGAGATGAAGAAAAATATCAAAAGACCTTAATAATTGGGTAGAATATTGGGAAAACAACAATGACAAGCAAGCTAACTATTAGCGAAAAGCCGGAAACCTTGCATCGATGCTCAATCCATACAATTAACAAATAGACTAGGGAATTAATATGCCAAACAAGGCTGAAATATGCATATAAGTGGCATAGTAACAATAGTAGATTTACTACGTTGTGCAGACTAAAGAAAAAATTACTGATATTAGTATAGCACCCCATGTAGGCTTGAACATCAATCTATGGGCAAGGCCTTTTGGAAAACAGAAAAGAATGACAGAATGTGATTTACCTGTTAATTTTTTATCAACTTCCTTGTTTAATTCTTCAAGCTTTGTATTTTATACTTCTCACTTGTAGTCTTGTAAGAAGCTGTTTTACAACATACACCTACTCTAATTTTTTATTTTTCTTTTACATTTTTGACAATATAGGCATCTATTTTAGCAGAAGCAATAGGTATCTGTTTTACAACATACACCTACTCTAATACTTTTTACATTTTTGACACTATAGGCATCTGTTTTGTCAAGAACAGAGGCCTATAGTATAAAATTAAAAAAAAAAACAAAATAGGAATAATAATCCACCCCAAATCCACGATCCATTAACATAATATTCATCAACAAAATATCCTACTTAAATACAACATACGCTAACAATCAAATTCTTAACCATCCATCAACATAATATCATACTTAACTAGGACACGATATTCTTTCCTCAAAAAGAAAACCTAGGACACAATATCTACAATATAAACTAACAATCATGATACACATAACAGCATACAATAAATATGACAACCGAGATTCCTAAGCTATAAAGAAAGGAGCATAACACAAGAAATGGATATATTATTATTATTATTATTATTATTAAGTACATTAAAGAAAAGTATGTTGTTACCTACTATTTTGTTTAGCTAAATACTTGTGCCTACAAGCTAAGGTCAAGTAATTTTCATTAGTTATTAAATATTCAGAAAGAATCAAAGATTATGTTGCTTTAACTTACAATTCCTCTCACAGCTATATCAAGGTCAGCATCATCAAAAATTATGCAAGGTGCATTTCCACCAAGCTCAAGTGACACCTAAAACACACACAACAGTGAGTGATATTAGTACTAACTAAAGCCTCTTTATTAAGATTATTATAGACTATACACACAGACACATACCTTTTTTTTTTTTTTTTTTTTACTGTAGCAGCAGAACCAACCATCAATTTTTTTCCAACATCAGTTGAACCTGTAAAAATATAATTTTTCTTACCTATGCTCAACAAATAAAGAGTAATCAATCAAAAACGTCCACATCAAACCATTTGAGAGATGGAAAATTACATGATATAACTCATATCAAAAAATGTATTATAACACTGTGGGGGCTTGCAAGCAAAGCTTCTCCAATATCAGAAGCATTTCCCATAACAACATTTACCCCACCCTAAACATCACATGTTAGCACATAAGAAACAAAACAAGGGAGCAGAGACAGTTTGAACATCACAAAAAGGAAGTGAAAGATGAGTTAATTTCCAGACAAGGCATAAAAGTTTGTAAATTGTACATGTATTTTAAGAGGCAGATTATGCTAATATGTATCAACAAGGCAGACAAATAACATGATTAGACAATATAAAGTAATAGAGATATACATGGTCATTTGGGCAATCCATCTAAAACATCCAATATCAGCCACATCTAATATCTAATATCTATATCACATTCAATCAATTTACTTTTGTTTCCCTATGAATGGGAGTATACAGTGCGATAGTGAACCCACTACATTTGAAAATTGAAACAGATATTATCAGGTAAAATCTTGGATGCAGATGGTTAAGGACTTGAGGGAACCAAAAAAATTGTCAATTCACTGTAGTTTCTATATTTCAGACATAATAGACGGCATTTAAAAGATAAAACAATTTACGGTTTTATCCTGGATTAAATTTTATTAGTAAAACTCCCTTGTCATTTACTACATCTCACTAAAGAGAAATGGTTAACAACACATGAAAACATGTTAACATTTCTAGCTCATGTATTCTCAGACAAATAACCGAAACATGAACCAATGAAAAAGTGCAAACATGTAATAAAAGATGCTTCACATCCTTCATAGACCATAGTAGAAACACATTCCTCTGTCAAGTTTTCGAAATAAACACCTGTTCTTACATCTTCTTGTATCTTAAAGGAAGCCCACATTTGAGAAATAATTACATAAATAAAATCAAGGGTGATGGGGTTCAGTACTATGTATTCCATTTAATTGTTACCTGTAGGTTTCTTTGATTTGGATCCAATAAATTAGTGATCTGTTCATTGTAAATCTGTAATTTCCACACACAAAGGATTGAGTAAAAATATAAAATTATGGACATATTTTTGTCATTAAAAAGGATCACATGCAGAAACTCACCTCAAGAAAAGAGCAACGACACTGGTACTTGAGCTCTTTGTCAGCATGCTTAATTTGCTCCTGAAGAACAAAACAAATTTAAAAAAATAATAATAATAAATTAAATCTCATTATATGTGTGAGTATAATTGCCACATGCATGCAACAATATATCACAAGCTGAACAAGACAAAAGAAGATCACCTGGTCAATTCGTGTAAAAAGGTGCTGGAAAACACGTGGTGTCAGCCTTGTTGATCACTTGATAAGTTATCTTCCAACAGGGCGTTGGCTGGTCCCCATTTTGTATACATCTTCCCACTCCCAGTCTAATTAATTCTATTTAGGTGTATTATACCGCATTGCAACACCAAAAGTGTTAAAGTGGCAGAAAATTGCACTTACTGAATTTTATAGTTTAAGAATAGATTACAAGCTGGAATATATCAAGCTGGAAAACGACCAATGAGAAACATCTTAACATGCTTTTCTTTCTCCATTTTGATAAAATCAAGTTTTTTCTTTTTATTCTGAAAGCATCAATATAATGCTAGCTTGCCTGTGTTGATTGGGTGTCTGCCGCAGAGTCAAATGTAAAAGTATGTCCAGTTATAGACACAGAATTGCTGGAGATTTTCTGAACAGTCATATCTCCATCTTCCTCATTGTTGGTCGGTGGCCTCATTCTCACTATAACCTGGTACATATGAACAGAGAATTTACCATTATCTCTAGTAAGATATAACTGCAAATGAAGAACAAGTTACATCTGCTCTTCTGTTTTGTTGCCTTTTTCCAAGTTACCTTGGCATTGATTGTCAATAGCAATTACAAAGAAAACAGCTCTTGAGACTTGGGAAAAACTCCATAACATATTACATGCAAGGACACAAAGGGATGAAGAAAAATATCAAAAGACCTTAATAATTGGGCAGAATATCGGGAAAACAACAATGACAAGCAGGCTAACTATTAGCGAAAAGCCGAAAACATTGCACCGATGCTCAATCCATACCAGTAACAAATAGACTGGGGAATAATATGCAAGGTTTAATGGATACACCAATAGTATAAAATTTAAAAAAAAAAAAAACAAAATAGGAATAATAATCCACCCCAAATCCACAATCCATTAACATAATATTCATCAACAAAATATCCTACTTATAGGACACAATATCCACAATCCATTAACATAATACTCATCAACATAATATCCTACTTAAATACAACATACGCCAACAATCAAATTCTTAACCATCCATCAACATAATATCATACTTAACTAGGACACAATATTCTTTCCTCAAAAAGAAAAACTAGGACACAATATCTACAATATAAACTAACAATCAAGATACACAATATTATACACATAACTCTGAAAATTGTATTTTAGTGGTGATGGAAATTAAGAGTATCGTCCTCAAGGAATGGCTTAATGGGAGTTTGAGTAATAAGGGGTTAAGCACTGGTTCATGCAGTGTTTGAAAGCTAACCTAAAGATATTTGAGTAGTTCATGTTTAAGAAATCAATAAGGAGAACAAGTAAGTGAATTAAAAGATAATAAATGAAATAGAGATTTGAACCAAACATCCTTGCATAAAATCCCTCGTGTCTAAAGATTAAGTTATGTAAGTCTAAATGATGAACTTGGGGAAATGGTTTAAGTGCCAATGTCACTCTCGTGATCAATTGGACTATCAACTAATCCTAAGTCCCATTCTCATGGCAACTTGGCTAGAAGAGGCAATTTAACAAACACTTTGTGTGCCTATTTCCTTCCAACTCCCTTTTCTCAAAGGTGAGTAAGAAATATGGGAGGTATGGCTATGGTGTAGCCCTATTCTCATAGGTGGAACACCAATTCCAAATATCTCTTGCATAATTTGGCCATAATTATGAAGAGTCAATTCAATTCTACGCAATTCATAACCAAGTTCAACATATTGGGATTCATACATCAAGGAAGTTCAATTCAAATCCTAAATATGTTTAAGTATTCATATTTGGAATGTAAAGCAATAAGCAATTGAAATAATAAACATGGAATTCAAAAGAAACTTTAAGAAATATAAATGCAAAAATAGGAAATAGAGAACTTAACTTGATGATTTGATTGAAAAGAAATAATCTGGAAATTGATGTAGATTGTGTAAATACAATAGATTGCAAGTGTGGGAAGTGTTCCTAAAGTTTCCTAGAGAGAAACACTAAAAGGGGTGTTTTGAAATTCAAAAGTCTCTTGAAAATAACTACTATGATCTATTTATAGTCTAAAATTTGCGCCATTTCGTAGCCTCCAGGATAGGAAGTCACGGTGGGACTCACGCTGACACTCACGGTGTGAGTGTCAGTGTGAGTTCAATGATCAGTTTCTGATCAGCACTCACGCTGAGACTCACACGTGAGTCTCAACGTGAGTTTCTGATCAGAAACCACACTGAGGACTCACGCTGACACTCACGGTGTGAGTGTCAGGTGAGTTCTTCAAATTGACCTCCACGCCTTCGTTCTGCTCCTTTGTTCTCCGGTGTCCCCTTGGGTGTTTTCCTTATGCTTTAAAGCCCCGTTTTCTCCAAAGATTAACACCTTTTCATGCTTGTTTGCTCATTGCTCGGTCATTTCTTCCTTCAAACAAAATACAACAAATTAAGAGTTACTCCACATTCCTTTACATAATATTTGAATAAAAAGCAAGCATAAACAAGCACAAATATGATACCATTTAATGACATATCAAACTCCAACCGAAAAAAAAAAGAAAAAAGAAAAAAGAAAAGAGCATACAATAAATATGACAACCGAGAATTCCTAAGCTATAAAGAAAGGAGCATAACACAATAAATGGATATATTATTATTATTATTATTATTATTATTATTATTATTATTATTAAGTACATTAAAGAAAAGTATGTTGTTACCTACTATTTTGTTTAGCTAAATACTTGTGCCTACAAGCTAAGGTCAAGTAATTTTCATTAGTTATTAAATATTCATAAAGAATCAAAGATTATGTTGCTTTAACTTACAATTCCTCTCACAACTACATCAAGGTCAGCATCATCAAAAATTATGCAAGGTGCATTTCCACCAAGCTCAAGTGACACCTAAAACACACACAACAGTGAGTGATATTAGTACTAACTAAAGCCTCGTTATTAAGATTATTATAGACTATACACACAGACACATACATTTTTTACTGTAGCAGCAGAACCAACCATCAATTTCTTTCCAACATCAGTTGAACCTGTAAAAATGTAATTTTTCTTACCTATGAAAATATAATTTTTCTTACCTATGCTCAACAAACAGGGAGTAATCAATCAAAAATGTCCACATGAAACCATTTGACAGATGGAAAATTACATGACTAACTAGGATTTTCATTTTGTTCGGTTCTAAGAATTCGAACACGGCTTTATACCGATCTAGTAAGACTGAAATATTCTCAGAACTCTCCGTTGATACGACATGCTGTTTTTAACATCCATTTCCCCTCAGAATCAGTCGCGGTCTTCCAAGCTTTACCGATGGTATAGACGAATCCCTCACTTCATCCAAATGTGTAAAAGATCCTAGTCGCACTTAAAAGCCGAGTACTCTACCGTTGAGTTAGCAACCCGAAAAAAATATAGAATTGGGGAATTCTAGTAGAGACTGTATAGATACAATCCGAATACAAAAAAACAAAAAAAAAAAGAAACTCATATCAAAAAATGTATTCTAACACTGTGGGGGCTTGCAAGCAAAGCTTCTCCAATATCAGAAGCATTTCCCATAACAACAGTTACCCCACCCTAAACATCACATGTTAGCACATAAGAAACAAAACAAGGGAGCAGAGACAGTTTGAACTTCACAAAAAGGAAGTGAAAGATGAGTTAATTTCCAGACAAGGCATAAAAGTTTGTAAATTGTACGTGTATTTTAAAAGGCAGATTATGCTAATATGTTAGAGACAAATAAGATATAAGCTAGTCAACATAAGAAACCCAATCATATAGAAAAGACTATGGTGAGAAAATAAGAAATAAAGGGCAGATATGTTCTGTCTAGAACAGACGCGAATAGGAAGTTTAGGGAGAAAAGAAGGAGAGAATTACACTACCAAGTACATGCATGTTTGCTCATGGAGCATTACTACTATCAGAGATCTTTTAAAGCATGAAAGATGCTGGTTCAACTAGGAGAAAAGCCAGACTTCTCTGGAAATTCAACTTCCTCTACATTTTTTAAAGATATAAAATATAATTGTCTACCATTAATTCGATAAGCAGGGGATTGTTACCTTGCATCGTGATTCTACCACAATGTAAATACACTATGTGAACATGAAATCTCAGCATTTATACTTGTTGCACCAGTCCTCCTATTTGACAATCCCTACAGAAATTGCAAACAATATATTATGCCATACCCCATACTATTATTACGAACACTATATATATATATATATGTATATATATATATATATATATATATATATATATATATATATATATATATAATGTATCAGCAAGGCAGACAAATAACATGATTAGACAATATAAAGTAATAGAGATATGCATGCGCATTTGGGCAATCCATCTAAAACATCCAATATCAGCCACATTTAATATCTAATATCTATATCACATTTTCAATCAATTTACTTTTGTTTCCCTATGAATGGGAGTATACAGTGCAATAGCGAACCCACTACATTTGAAACATATTATCAGGTAAAATCTTGTTTCCCTATTAAGGACTTGAGGGAACCAAAAAATTGTCCATTCACTGTAGTTTCTATATTTCACACAGACATAATAGACGGCATTTAAAAGATAAAACAATTTACGGTTTTATCCTGGATTAAATTTTATTAGTTAAACTCCCTTGTCAGTTACTACATCTCACAAAAGAGAAATGGTTAACAACCAGACATGAAAACATGTTAACATTGCTAGCTCATGTATTCTCAGACAAAGAACCGAGACATGAACCAATGAAGAAGTGCAAACCTGTAATAAAAGATGCTTCACATCCTTCATAGACCATAGTAGAAACACATTCCTCTGTCAAGTTTTCAGACATAAACAACTGTTTTTATATCTTCTTGTATCTTAAAGGAAGCCCAGATTTGAGAAATGATTACATAAATAAAATCAAGGGTGATGGGGTTCAGTACTATGTATTCCATTTAATTTTTACCTGTATTTTTCTTTGATTTGGATCCAATAAATCAGTGATATGTTTATATGTGTGAGTATAATTTCCACATGCAACAATATATCACAAGCTGAACAAGACAAAAGAAGATCACCTGTTCAATTCGTATAAAAAGGTGCTGGAAAACACGTGGTTTATCAAGCCTTGTTGATCACTTGATAAGTTATCTTCCAACAGGGCGTTGGCTGGTCCCCATTTTGTATACGTCTTCCCACTCCCAGTCTAGTTAATTCTATTTAGGTGTATTATACCGCATTGCAACACCAAAAGTGTTAAAGTGGCAGAAAATTGCACTTACTGAATTTTATAGTTTAAGAGTAGATTACAAGCTGGAATATATCAAGCTGGAAAACAACCAATGAGAAACATCTTAACATGCTTTTCTTTCTCCATTTTGATAAAATCAAGTTTTTCTTTTTATTCTGAAAGCATCAATATAATGCTAGCTTGCCTGTGTTGATTGGGTGTCTGCCACAGAGTCAAATGTAAAAGTATGTCCAGTTATAGACACAGAATTGCTGGAGATTTTCTGAACAGTCATATCTCCATCTTCCTCATTGTTGGTCGGTGGCCTCATTCTCACTATAACCTGGTATATATGAACAGAGAATTTACCATTATCTCTAGTAAGATATAACTGCAAATGAAGAAAGAAAAAGAAAGAAAGATTTACCATTACATCTGCTCTTCTGTTTTGTTGCCTTTTTCCAAGTTACCATATAAAGCAGTGAAAATAAAGAAAAAAATATTGTTTGTTCCCAACTTCAGCCAGAACTCAGAAGAGTAAATAGATAATCCAAAATGCAACTAAAATTTACTCAATTATATAGATTTTTTTTTTATAAAGAATCATTAGAATGCCCCAACATCCACTAGATCTAGAATAACACAATTAATCCAATAAACCTGAACAATAGGGTTTAAAATCTAAACGCAAAAGAGAATACATATCCTAACTGTTTTGCATTTAAAATAAACAGCTGAGGTTTATTATTTTCTTCCAAAAGTGAATCCTAATCGTATCATTTTAAATTTAAAACTGAAAGAGAGAAAATGAAAATCAACGAGTTTAACAAGCTAAATTTTAAGTAAACTGGTAGAAATGAAATAACGACAATTTACAAATCAAATGATAAAGAATGTAACAAGAACGGGGTTGATTTTCAAAGAAATTACTTTGACTCCGGAGTCAGAAGAGCCAGAAACCGCATTCTCAGAGGATTCGAGTTCGGCGGCCGAGGAGGAAGAAGCGGACCCCTATGTTTCGTCGCGGCCGACGGCGACGAGTACGGATCTGGCGGCGGAGAGAGAGAGACAGAATAAATGAAGAATCACAATGTAAATGAAGATTCTGACAATGCAGCGAAAGAAACTGGCCGGGAAGATATATATAGAGAGAAAGATGAGAGAAGTAGCGGTTGGAGGGCTGGGGCCGGAGGTAATGATTTTGAATCGGATTTTAAGAGCTTCTTCTTTTTCTTCCTATTTATTTTTCCTTGTTCCAGTTTGTAATATTATTTTAAAAAATTAAATCTGATATTTTAAGGGTATAATATTCAAAACATTTTAAATTTTTTTTTTAAAGGATTGAAAACATTTTAATAATCGCATGAATAAGACAATTTATAATCATATTTTTTGTTTATTTGATCATGAATTCATGATAGTGATTTATAAACTATGATTATTGTTTGCATTTTCACTAATTTTATTGTTTAACACTTTGCCTTCAATCCTATAGGTTATATTACATCTCAAATATTATGCTCCATTACTCAAATTTTTGTTTTCATTCTCGAATTGTTTTAATCTCGTGATATTGCATTGTTTTTACTTATTTATACTTTATATCAATTTGAACTGGATTCATTGTGATTTGCTTAGCTTCTTTCGTAGTATTTTCTAACTTCGTTTTCTGATTGATTGGTTATTGGTATATTCCATGTCATGCATCTCAACTTTCAAATAATTAATGGCATACACAAGAACACTCTCCATTTACCCTGCGATCACAAGACATGTGTGAACTTTAATTATTTTCATTTAGGAGTATACACATATATTCATATATGTGTAACCCATCAGGTGTGACTTGTGAGTATAATTGCCATCCTTATTTAAAATTATATAATTGATGATAGATTAAATTAACAAGTCATGTATAAATCAATGACCATCTTTCATGTGTTATCTGAATGGGGTGTTAAGTGAGAGAAGTATGATTATCGTATTAGAATATCACGGGTTCAATTATTACTAACACCCTTTCAGTCGAATATGTGACATAAAGTCATCATATATATTATGGTTAGTGACAGTGGGATAACTTAATCTAATAGAATTAGAACACACACGAGCGCGCGCGCACACACATCGTCATCACATTTAATTTTATTTTTTTTATCATTTTGGACGATTGATTTTGATTAAATCAAGTATTGAAATTTC
The DNA here is from genome assembly GCF_003576645.1 of Ipomoea triloba. Lineage (NCBI taxonomy): Eukaryota > Viridiplantae > Streptophyta > Magnoliopsida > Solanales > Convolvulaceae > Ipomoea > Ipomoea triloba. The sequence goes on along the minus strand of NC_044927.1, from coordinate 6,710,374 downwards.
AACCTATTTTTTAAGTGAGGAGCTCCTTCGCATTTAATCTCTAATATATATATATATATATATATATATATATATATATATATATATATATATATAGACCAAATATATTTTTATATTTAAAATATAATCCTAAGTATAAACGTAAATTCCAAAACCCTAACCCCCAAATTTCTTATTCTATTTCACGCAGGGACGCGGGACCAGTGGACTACCGTGGCTTCATCCTATCTCCGGCAACTGGCGTCAATCTTCGGCGAGCGGCGACAACAGGTTAGTGGTATACACTGATAGTCTATTAGTCTGATATTTTCTCTCTAAACTGCCGTGACTGGAGGAGGGGAGGCTGCCGGCTGCGGCGGGCTTGGCCTGCTATGGCTGCTGCGGCCGGCGGCTGCTGCCTGCTGCCTTGCGGCGGTGGACGGAGGCTGCGGCCTTGCCACGGTGGTTTAGCATTTTTGTTTTCCATAGTCCATAATAGGTGCAGAACAACTCCAAGGTAAGTATCCTTATCCATACTCCATTATTATAAATTGTGAATGAAAATGTGAACTGTTATGAATTTATGAATATATTGTTTTTAGTCTTTATGCTTGAATTGATGTCTTTTATGAATTTTATAAATTTATGAATATATTGTTAGTTTGAATTCTTGAATTTATGAATTTATGAATCTACTTCTAAATTCTTAATTCTTGAATATACAAATTTTAAATTCTTAATTCTTAAGATACAAATTTTAATCTACTGCTAAATTCTTAATGCTAACAGTATTCTTAATACTGTTAGTCTTAATGTTAACTTTAGTTCTAAATTCTTAATGCTAAATTCTTAATGTACAAATTTTAAAGTTAACTAAAATATAAATTATAAAATAACATGGCAGATGGTTGAACATGAATCTGGCCAACCATTTAGTCTTATTTTGCGTATGTGTTATGTATTCATAAAGTTTACATTTTTTGTTGTTGTTTTAAATGTCTTTTTCAGCTCTTGCCAGACAACTAGCAAAGATGTATCTCCACTTCTACATAAACGAAAATGGCGACAAAGTTTATACAACCAAGGTAAGATGATTAGTATTTTTTTCCTGTTTATTGTGCAATTGACTTTTCCTTATGTTTTTTGTTTTCCTATTATTATTGTCTTAAATATGTGAACTTTTTTGAATTTCTTGGATATTGTGTTGTAAACCTGTCCATTTGAGCTTTCATTCTTTGTGGGCATGTGAACCTACAAAAAAGTTATGTGCCATGAATAGAAATGTGAAGCTTTGAAGAATTATGGGACTAGAAGCATTCTTTAACTTCATTGGATTTAGCATGGAGGGATTGTTATCATCCTCTCCTTGTCCAGTTTTTACTTAAAAGAACTGTGTTACACACTAATAATACCCGTATTTAGTACTATGGATAATTATTTTCCCATTTGGGGTGATGAGAGGATTACCAATCCTGGGGCCTTTAGACGTGTGACTTAGGATCCTATTCAATGCTGTGATTCTTCATTTTGAACCAGGATTATAATGTTTCTGGCTTTTGAGCAGAAAGCCAAAGTTTTGTATAATGTATATATGAGTAGTTTCTTCCCTGTTCCATGGTCTTGTAGTTCTCTCCTCTGGGTTCCAATCTCTAATTGGATTTGTTTGCACTTTGCACTTAAGATCTTTTCACTTCTCAAAACTTAGCTAATTGTGATTGTTGATAAGTTCTGATTTTTTGTATTTATCGCCAAAGTGCCGTTTTCAAGGATTTTTTATGAATTAAATCAATTTTTTTTTATTGGTAATTGAGTTAATGACAAAACCCGTTTGGCTTTACCATATTGCAAATGAAGCTACAAGTAACGTGAATATAAATGTCAGCACATCTGTCTTCTTCTGCATGCTGGCTGAAGCCTCTTTATTACCGATGACTTTGATATTTCCTTTTATTAGCAATTTTATTTGTCTCTAGTGACTTTCACTCTTTGAACACTTTGGATGCCTATTTCCAACCATGTGTTTAGGTTACCTGACACTATTTCTTCTTTTTTTTTTTGGGACTTTCAGAAAGAATCACCGGTAGGGCTGGCCACACAATCTGCTCATCCAGGTACTTCTTCTAACCCTACCACCGGTCCACCCCCAATACTTTTCCATTGTGTGCTAGTGTTTCTAGTTTCCAAGGAAATCTTAGAACTTAAATGCCAGTTTAATGGCTTGTATTGGTGGTAACTTAGAGATTCTATTACACCAATGAACTGTTGAGAACTTGAGATATTGGAATGACTTTTTCATTTTTAATGAAGTATTATCCATGAGATGGCACAACATTCTCTTCCCCCCAACTAGTCATTTGAAGATTGTTAGATTGTATAGGATTTTCTATGCCATTGGTAAAATCAGAATTGCATTGATGGAATGGTGCACAATTTCCCACCCTAAATTTTTTTGATATCCTTTATAGGCTATACAATCTTTTTAAAAATTTCAAACTCTATATTTGGCACCCCCTCACGTATTAAAAATGGCAGAATAGGATATAGGAAAAGCATGTTCTTTTTCGAAGGTGAAATATAGTTGAAAGAACTCAATTTTGAGTTCAAATTATATTTTAGGTTTATGTGATTGTCTATTATTTGTTCTTTATTATCTACTTATATTGTAGATGGTGGTTAGAAAGAATGATTCTTTTGCCAACTCCCTTGAAAGTAAAAAATAAAATCAACATCCTGGCATCCTGCACACTCTTTTATGTTCATCTGTGTGCGGTGTTGGAAAGTGAAAACTATGAAGGTAGAAACATTTGTTCTTTTGGTCTGTTATGGCACATAAGCATAGCAGTGCAAACATGGCTTATAACCTATGTATTTGAACTTCTATGGACTCATGCAGCTCGGTTCTCTCCTGATGACAAATACTCAAGGCAGAGAGTTCTCCTAAAGAAGCGTTTTGGTTTGCTGCCCACCCAGAAGCCACCCCCAAAGTATTGATTGTTCCAACTCGATTGAGGCTTTACCTTGTTGTAATACTCTTTGGTTTGACTTTGCAATAGAGGATGTGGATCATCAAATGTTGTTGCTTTAAATTAGCTTTTCATTACGCATAGAATGTATGACTTTTGAGAATCGACTCCAACTATTTTATATTGGAATTATATTTTGCTTCATAAATGAGGAGAGCAAAAAGGTTGTGTTTATAAAGAAGATTTTGGTATTTCAACTCCTTTTTGGTTTACTTTGTGGAGGTGAAGTGAGCAAAAAGGTTGTGGTTTGTAAAGAAGATTTTGGTATTCCACCTTAATATGCTTTTGGTTTACTTTTTAGAGGTGAAGTGAGCTTTCACTAACCAATCTTGAAAACAAATGCTTTAAACCATTTGAAACTTTAGTTTGGTTTATGGGATTTGGGGATTGGGTATAATAAAAAATTAATTAAAATCAAATAAATTAATTCAAATTCTTCAAAAAGAAAATATGGAAAACTTATAGTTGGCATGGTTTCTCCATCCAGAAAATTCCCGGCTTCTTTATTGGCAGAGAAGTCGGTAATGCATGTTTTTTTTTTTTTTCCTTTTCTTTCTTTAATTTATTTTTAAATTATTTACTTAGAAAAATTCAATTTTACCTTCTATTAACTTAAACTTGTAAATTATCTAGTTGCACCCTTGCCTGTACACTTTGCATACAATGAGTCTTGAATCACCTCTGATCAATTATATATTTGATGTTTGACGAAGTCAATTAAAAATGATTGGGTTTGAGGATGTTTGTATTGTAGTGAAAATCGAATAGAATATATGAAGAATTGTATTTCATGAATAGAAACTAGAAAGTAAACTAATAAGTTGTAAAAAGAATAAGGTGGATAACAAATATAATAACGAAAACATAGAATCAAATTAAACTAAAAATTTATTATTAAAAAAAAAACTAGCTGATCAAAATTAAAGTGGGAATTGAACTCCGTGTCCATAAACTAACATAGCAGGGACGGGACGAGCTGAGGATGCTGGTTTAGAATACAAAAGTTGAAAGCATACGTAAACTGCTGGCTGCTACTCCCAAATCCCAATGTCATAGTGCTGATAAGCAAGACTACTACTGGGTTCTTGATTTGGGTAATCAACTCCAACTGCAGAATTGAAGGCACTATTCCCCATAAGATATTGTTGATAATCAAGAGTGTGTTGTTGATTTGGGTGTACCAAATTATTATTGACTCCAGTAGTGTTTAAAGCACTGCTACTCCCAATCCCAATCTCATACTGCTGATCATGATAAACAAGACTACTACTGGGTTGTTGATTACAAAAATGATTGAGTCCAGAATTGAAGCTGCTACTCCCAATCTCATACTGATAGGGATGATGATATCTTCCACAACCACGATCAAGATTATTCCCACTTTCATGTCTTCCACAGACATAATAACCAAGATTAGGCTCTTCGTTTGTCACCATATACTTTCCAAAATTCTCAGAATTACTCTTCTCATTCTCTTTCCCATTCCAGTGATTAGGGCAATAAGATCTGGGCGCTTCATTTACCCTACTCGTCATATCAGGAATGCCCATTCCAAAATTGGTTCCACAAACACTGCTACTCCCAATCCCAATCTCATACCGCTGATCATGATAAGCAAGACTACTACTGAGATTATTCCCACTTTCATCAGTTTCATGTATTCCACACCCAAAATACCCAAGATTAGGGTCTTCGTTTGTCACCATATACTTTCCAAAATTCTCACTCCCATTCCAGTGATTAGGACAATAAATCGTCATATCAGGAATGCCCAATCCAAAATTGGTTCCACAAACATCATAGCATACCTCCTCCGCATTATTATTATTCCCCAAACCGCCGCAACTTTCTGGGTCCTTGCCTTCCGGAATCTTGATTCTTGAACACAACCTGCGATCTCCGCCGCCACGGTGATTTTCAGAACGGATGGGCTTACGAGATTCCTTCGCCGCACTCAGAACTGCCTTCACATCATTAAGGTTGTCGGGCCAAGTCTCCAATTTCCCATCGGGAGAAACCACAATGACACACACCTTAACATCACACAGCGTAGATAGTTCTTTACTCTTTTTCAGGATGCTAGCCTTTCTATTTTGGTAACGGCTTTTCATAGCTTTCTCCTCAGCCATTGTTCTATACCTAGGCGTAGTTACAAAAGATCAGATACCATACCGTTATAAAGGGAAAGCTCTTACTTGCGCCCCAAGCAACAAGACACAAATATATACTCCGTATTTTTTTTTTTTGAATAATAAGTATATACTCCGACTCCGTATTAAAATTGCTTCTTTTCTTTTCTTTTTTTTTAACATTCGCATATTTTTTATTTTTTTTATCATATTTTTTTTTGAATGTTCACAATTTTTATATACTAAATTTTTACAATTTACATATTGAATATGTAATGGTAAACATTCAATATATAAATTGTATATTTTTGAACTCTGGCTCATCACATGTATAGTTTTAGACCCGGGTCCACTTTGCAATGTGGACCCGAATTCACAGAATAATTTGCTATCAAGTGCTCTATGAAATAACATATTTTTGTTGCTCATAGTTTCCATTTATCTTTTGTATACCCATTCAAGAACACAAGAGAATACTCAATCTCTTCATGCACATCTTCTGAAGTTATGCTAGACTATCTTCCCGGCCTGTCCAAGAGCATTGAGGAGATAATTGTGAGTCGACCAATTAGTCCTTAGCTTTTACCTTTGCTTGTACAAGTACATTTTGTACACAAGGAGTCTTCAATCACCTCTAATCAATTCTATATTTGATGTTTGATGATGCCAATAAAAAATGATTGTGTTTGACAAAATGTTTGTGTTGTAGTAAAAATTGAATAGAATATATGAAGAATTATATTTGATGAATAGAAACTAGAAAGTAAACTAATTAAGTTGTAAAAGAATAAGGTGGATAACAAATATAATCATGAAAATAGAGAATCAAATTAAACTAAAAATTCATTATTTAAAATATAATTAAACTACAACGTTGTAAGTTTTTTTTTTATTTATAAATAAAATAGATTTAACATAAGTTTTTAGATAAAACTGACATTAAATATTTTTTTTTGAATTATTATATTCATCTTTTTCGTTGCTTTGTCGAAAACTAACGTAAATCAGATGACATATTATTCTAGTTTTTAGTATTAAAGGCCCTTTCCCACTCTTTGCTATATGCAAATTGTTATTTATACCCTCCATTTTTTTTACAGTTTAATTTTGTTAAAAAACAAAATAATTGAACTGTAACCAAGTAATTCAAAATTTCTAGCATCTGAATTACTCAGTCCTTTTATTAGACTACAATAAGCCCTATGCATATGTGTTGTTGACACTATTGCCAAGAAACGACATTGAATTCAAATATTTGGTTGTGATTTTAGTTGTAGAAAAAAAAATTCTTTCATCATTATATTGTGTTTAGTTTAGAAATTTTTATTATTACATTCCTTTTGTTATTTGTTTCTAATTTTTATAGAAGAAATCATTGTGATTTAAATAAGACTCATAGTTGATGGGTTGGAAAGAGATTATTAATGTTTTTACAGACTAGAGACTTGAAAGTGTTTTGGAAAGGGTAATGACTGATTTGGTAATTCAATTCTTGCTAGGTAGTTAGCTTTTTGGGTTTTACTTAGTAGACTTTTTTTTGTTAAGTAGTTTCTATTGGAGTACTATTGCACACTTGTTGGAGAAGATGAAGCTGACTTGATTGGAGTCATATGAATTTTTTAAAAATTTGGTATTTTTGTGTATTATTATTATTATTATTATTATTATTATTATTATTATTATTATTATTATTATTATATCCCTTTACATTTGTTTTTTTCTCTATTTTTTGTTACTTGTCTAGTTTATAAGTTATATTCTTTTAAAACTCTTGTATTTGTCTATACATTCATTCAATTCATATTTTTTTTAATGAGAAGATTGTGTTATCGTGTACTGATAATATTGTATTTATTTGTATACATTCGTTCTTGAGCTATATATCATTTACTTTTGTATTTACATAATTACATTTAAGGACTATGCAAATATATATATATATATATATATACCAGTTGGTGTTTTAGAGCATCCTTATCAATGTAGTTTGTTCGCAGTTTTTGAGGGTTTTTGTAAGTGTGATTAGGAAAGAGGAGATGAGAGGGGAGAAAAGAAATTAAAACAAATCAAATTCTTTAAAAAAATAATAAAAAGATGAAGTCGTCAGGCGCGCCGCGCCCGCATGGGAGCCCAGTTGTGCGCAGTACGCGCACAGCAGCCCCTCTCCTTAGTCAATTTTGTCAGAAAATACTGTTGAATAATTCTTCACTTGCAGATGAATCCATTTCTCTCTCTCATACTCTCTCTCTTACCATGTGGCTAAATTTCTGACATAATTTCTTTATGCTTCACTGATGGTGATGCTCTTAGGGCCGGGGAGAAGGCTATGCTAATGGAATACAAGTTCTTCCACTAATGGTGACAAATGCTAGAAATTATATATATAGTATATATATGTTTTTTTTTTTTTGTGTGTGTGTTTTTTGAAGGAAAAGCATAACTCAATTATAAATCAATTACAAATGCAAGAATGAGGGTTATTAAACCAAACCTCTGAACTTAAACCTATAGCCCTAGCCAAAGTATGAGCTACACGGCTAGCGGATCGTCTAACATGAACAATACTGCAAGTATCCAGCCTTCGTAGAATAGCAATACAATCTTGAACTAACAAACCTTTAATCCCTTAGCTTGTTGCATTGCAATGAAGGAAAACATGCACTGCCGATTCTTCCCCAACTATCTAGGTTCCAGAACTTCCAGAAGGCTCGATCTCTGATTCACAATTATTTTTTTATTATTTTTTTTTTTGTGTTTAATAGTAAATACTGTTAATTTAATTTCTAAATATATAAATTTTATATAAAAATATTAAACTTAATACAATGAAAAATTGATTTAAAAATAACTTCAGTCAAACCTCGTTAACCGAACTAAAAAACATAAATTGAGACGGAGGAAGAATTATTATATGCTATGCAAGCAGCTCTGAGTATGTATAATATTGGATCAACATTGTACTAGCCCAGGTATCTACTACTCAAAGTCTTAAAGATTCACTTTTTACTTTATGCAATGTATTTTCAATTATTGAATTAATGTTGCAAGGTAGGGTTAAAATAACTTTTATTCTTTAGATAATTAAATTGCGTGAATCAGTTACCATTCACAAGATCGGTTATTGAATGAGTACTACATTTTCATTAAGCAATCAACTTACAAGATTGGTTTTATATTTACAGTTCCAACTCGATCTATATATTGTGGCAACCTTTCACATTAACAAATCTCATCAGCATGCTTGGCTTCAAAAGAGGAGGTATTTTATTTTGTTTTGTGTGTGTGTGTGTGTTTTTCTTTTTTTTTTTTTTTTTTTTGAACTCTCAAACTATTAAAGAAGCTAGCTATGTGGTTGGTTTATAGTTATTGCTATTGCTTTCGTGCGTGTTTCTTTTCAAAAAAAAAATATTTGATGAATAGAAAGTAAACTAAGTTGGGAAGAAATACGGTGGATAACAAATATATATAATCATGAAAATAGAGAATCAAACTAAGAATTCAGTAAAAAAAAATTTATAAAAAAAAAATCCACAAACTAACATTAGCAAGTACACTAGCTACTGCTGCTACTCCCAAATCCCAATGTCGTAGTGCTGATAAGCAAGACTGCTACTGATATTCCCCATAACATATTGTTGATAAGCCAGGGTGGGTTCTTGATTTGGGTGTACCATATTGTTATTGAGTCCATCAGTAGTGTTTAAAGCACTGATATTATTCCCAATAACATCATAGTGTTGTTGATGATGATAAGCAATAAGAGGAGTGGGTTGTTGTTGATTTGAGAAGTTGAATCCAAAGTTAAAAGCACTTGAACTGCTACTCCCCATCTCATACTGATGAGGACTGGGTTCTTGATTTGGGTGCATATTACAAAACTGGGTTTTAGGGTTCATAGAGCTGCTACTACTTCCACACCCATAATAGGCAGCAAGATTATACGACTCTTGATTTGTCACCATATCTCCAATGTACTTTCCAAATTTCTCACAATTAATCTCCCCATTCCCATTCCCATTCCCATTCCATTGATGATAATAAGAATAATGAGAAGTGGGCGTTTGATTTACCCTCATATCAACATGGCTCATTCCAGCTGGAATGCCTGTTCCAAAAGTGTTGTCCTGCTTCGCATTATTATTTTCTTGATCGGCTCCAGAAACATCATACAATTCCTCCTCGTCCACAACACCCGCACCATTATTCCCGCAATTTTCTACGTCGATTTCCTTGCCTTTAACGGACTTGGGAATCTTGATTCTTGAACACAACCTGCTGCGATCTCCAATTTCCCGGAGATTTTCAGAACGGATGGGCTTACGAGATTCTTTCACTGTACTCAGAACCGCCTTCACATCATTAAGGTTGTCCGGCCAAGTCTCCAATTTCCCATCAGGAGAAACAACAATGACACACACCTGAACATCACACAGAGTAGATAGTTCTTTACTCTTTTTTAGAATGCTAGTCTTTCTATTTTCATACTTGGTTTTCATAGCTTTTTTCCCATGTTTCTCGGCCATTGTTGTTACAGTAAGAAATTAATTAAGAAACAGCCGTATATATAGATCCATAAAAACTTGGGAAGCAAGAAAACAAATTAAAACAAAATATATTTAAATTACTTAACCGTTGTATTCATTACCGTTGTCTTACCTTGGGGACAAGCCAACAAATCAAAACAAAACAAAAGTGTATATTTAAAGTGCTTTTTTTCTTTTAAAAAAAATGCTTTTTTAAATAATAATTGCGCATTTAGTGATAATATTGTATTTATTTGTATACATTCGTTCTTGAGCTATTATTTATTTTAAAATTTAAATATATAATTACATTTAAGGACTATGCAATTTGCCCGGTCCTTGACAGGATTCCCGATCCCTGCCCTGATGGGGACGGAGATGAAATTTTTTTTTCGAGAAACGGGGACGGAGAATGCATGTAATTCGTTGTCAATGACGGGGACAGGGATACCCCTCCCCTCCTCGCCCCGTCCCCGAAATAAATAAATGTGTGTGTGTGTGGGTATTAATTTTTAAATTAAGACTTAGATTTTTAGTTTTTAAAATTAAAAATTACATTAATTTAAGATTTTGACCAAAAGTGATTGGGGATCGGGATGGGAGTACACTCTCGCCCCCGCCCCCGCCCCGTTGCCATCCCTAATTTCTTCTAAACCTCAACAGACATACGTATTAATTAAATTATTCATTGCTTCGTGGGGCTTAGCTCAATGGTTTGATAAAGTTTGGACTATGAATAATTTTATAGAGTTTAGGGTAGAGTGGATAAAACTTTTAGAGTACGTAACTTTTATTGAGCCCAAATGTGTTCATGTGAATATGTGATCAATTCTCATTCATCCTAGACTACATCGCTGGAAAATATTTGAATGAAATAGAATTCAAATTCCATGAAAAACAAATTACCAGGAATATAGATTACATTGTTTGGTAATTTGCACACCCCTATTTCTAACGAATAGGTTGATGATAATAATTCATATCAACAACTAGTGTTGATCGAGTTCATCATTTGAACTAAATGGCAAATCAATCTTTCAAGTCATCATTATCATTGAACTTATCAAGTCTATTCGACTATTTGTCCTACACCACCAATTTTCTTTTAATTATTTTCATTAAAATGATTCTACCTAAAAATGTGCAACCATATAATTAAGCAATTACAAGTAGTTATTAACATAATCCTTAATTATAAGTTCAAATCTTATTAGGAACAATTTTAACGTGGATGGTTATGTTGTATTTTGAGGTGGTGTATTTTGTAATTATCCTTAATCATAAGTTAAAATCTTATTACGAACAATAATTAACATAATCCTTAATCATAAATTCAAATCTTATTGGGAATAATTTCAACAGTGGTTATGTTGTATTTTGAGGTGGTGTATTTAGTAATTATTGATTGTTGAATTGAAGTAATATACGGAGTAGTGCATATTGATCAAGGTTCAATAATTAATTACAACTATAAGTCAGTAATACAGCTTATACATGTTTCAAGGAAAAAAATAAAAGAAAAATAAAAAGATTGAAACCTAGACTATTTTCATTAAGTTATTGACCTATAATTAATAAGGAAGATTATAATATTCGGGAGAGGCAAAGTAGGGTCCAAACCTTAAGCATATAAGTATGACATCTATGCGTATAAATATCACATTTTTATATTGACTCAACCCAACTCGACCCGTTCATAGTGAGACGGTCTCACATAAGTTTTTGCCACCTTATACAAAAAAATAATTAGGCTCCTGAATTTTAAAAAGTTATACTTACACACATTAACATGCCATTTTTATGCATTTGGACCCAATAGTCACTTATCCACCAATAATAACCGGCAACAAGGTTCTAGTGTCAGAAATCGACCATCGGTACCCAATAAACTTTTCGCCAATTTCTATCACCGGAACCTAGTTACTGATTATTACCTATGGATGGTAATTACACACATAATAAAACAATTAAGAACCATATTAACTAAAATTAAAGATAAAAAAAAAAAAACTAAATTACATAATAGCCAACAAAAATTACACAGATAATAAAACAATTGAGAACCATATTAACTAAAATTAAAGATAAAAAACTAAATTACATAACAGCCGGCGAAGTGACTAAAACTCTAAAAGTGTGACTATCCCTCTAATAAAAACTATGGTCCACCTCTGTTTTTATCTAGTTCAATCAAAGCATGCCATGTCAACATAAGATTTAAAAAAAATAGAGCAAAAAAATAATGTACATATAATATTATTATTGAATTAATAATAAACCCTTTTTGAGTTTCCAATACATCCCGAGGATGGTAATTACACACATAGATTTGCATAATTGCAGTGGGCAGGCAAAGGTTTGGAGAATCTTGACTTGCTACATTTAGCATAACTAAAATGGAGTGCCAAAAGGCAACAACTCAATTTGGGCACTCTGCAAACAGATTTGCCTTTCCATAGCAATTAAGCAAGGCCATTCACATTCATCATCGATCAAGAACTAGCAAATATATGAACTTACAAAAGTGCAATCATTGTTAAAATCAAAATGACCAAAACCAAGGTGAAAATGGAGTCAACTTGATATATGCAAACTACTGAACCATATAGTGATATTGCAAAGTAAATACAAAATCAGCATTAACAACCTCTACCACAGTTCAGGCATACTTGATAGCACTAACACCCCCCCACGCATCTTCAGAGTAAGATTCATAGAGATGTTCAATTTCCACAAAGAGAAGAAAATTCCTTTCAAGCGTTAGCATAACACTTGAAAGCAGATCCTGTGAACTATGACTGAAAGCATCTTAAAAATCACCTTTTAAAGAAAGACAGACTCTCCTATGCGCATTTTGCCCTAAAAGAACAGTTTCAAACAAACATCAGCTGACAAGTTGGCAAGAATGACTAATAAGTTTAAAGTTCTTGTGATCTAGGTAATGAACAACAAGCCTCAGGCTAGAAAACAAGTTTTATTAACACATCACACAGGTCTATGACATGGAATAAATTAGTGTCCAAGAGGAAGGAGAAGGTATGACTTAGCTATATATTCAGTCTAGTAGTAACAAGGATGGGCACATATAAATGGTTGGCGTATGAATGTTTTAAATGTGTTTTTTAGGCTGCTGCTTGTAGAAACTTTATTGGTGGCACTAGATTACATGTTTTTAACCACTCCTCAATAGTCAATATGTGTGGGGCACATGACAGACACAAACTCTTCATTTGCAATCATTCTGCGCATATATATGAAGGGGCTAACTAAAATTGAAAAAGCTATAACCCCCAGCCCAAAAGTCAACAATGTTCTTAAATGTAACCACTTTGCACATTACATGTAAAAGAATTATTTAATGACCGTCAATTACTTTCAATGTATTGTTAGTCTCCTCTTTGTCAAGTTTATCCCCCTGTGGTTTGGGCTTTAATCTTTACTATTAACTTCATTTCGATACCATCTGCCTCTTGTCCTAGCCTAAAGTCTCTAGGGAACATCTATGACACAAAATTTGTATGCTAAGTAAGCCACGCTCAACATGCTTATTTTCGTATGTGTGCTTTTAGTAGTATCACAAAAAAATAATAAAAACACTACATACAACTAGTATCTCTAGCATCAACTAACACAAGGGATCAAATAAAAAACTTTTAAAAAGTGAAAATGTGAAATAGCATACTACCTTGCAACAGAAATTTTCACTTCCACATGTCTGTTAGTCCCACTAGACTGCTCAAACAGATATATACTATGTAATAATAAGTTGTTCTTGCATAACTAAGTTGAGTGAAGATAGCAGGTCTTCATGAGAAGGGCAAAACTTGATACTAAACATAACACATTTTACACTTGACTAATTGATTTGTAAGAGTTCAAAATACCCTCTCCCAATCACATTATAGTAATTCCAGCAAGGAAAACATTGAGAAGAACAAACAGGGGCTCGTTAACATTCACAATTGTGCAATGCAATTTTCAGGATTTATCAAATGTAAGCAGGCAGCAAATATAGCACTGATCGAGCAATACAGAAGTACAGAACTAAGGAAACATAGGTCTCTGAAACCAGAGCTTAAGGTTTGAAGGTGACACTAATATTTTGACTTCCAAAATTTTCAGAGAAATAGAAATCAGTTAAGCATCGCTATCACCGTCATGTTTCGGATTACCTGCAGCACTGGAAATGAAAACTCCTGGATGAACTGAACGCCGCCGAGTCCTGGAAGGGAGAATGTTGTCCAAATCGACCTCAGCGAGAGGATCGTCGGATAGGTCGCTTTCACCATCAGCATCAGAATCACTCCCAATTGCACTAGAATCGGAGTCAGAGTCAGAATCCTCAACTGACTCCTCGACCAATTTTCCCTTCCCCTTGTCGTCACTCCGAATTGCCTTCCCTTTTCGGTCGATTTCGGCCTCTCCATTAGACTGCTCGTCTTCATCCTCTTCTTCTTCTTCTTCCAACTTGTAATCCTCTTCGTCGTCCTCGTCCTGGTCTTCCTCATCTTTCACAGAACAGACATCGTTCTGAGAGCCTTTGCCGATCTTCTTGTCTTCGGCGGCGCCGTCGACGGAATTCTCGAGTTTGGCCTTCTTGCTGGACTCGTCATCTTGTCCTTCGGTAGCAGCTTCCACGGCGAACTCCGGGTCGGGTTTCCGCTTCGCGGGTAGCACATGTTCCTCTTGGTGATTCCGTACTTCCTCCATTGTATGTTTTCTGGGTTTCGATTAGGGTTTTGAGGATTGTCGGATCACCGCTGCGGATACGGTGACTCTAATTTTAGTGTTACAAGCTCTTTAAGTAAAGTGTTCATATGTGTTTGACATTGGTTGGTTTTTACATTAAATTCATTGAACATTTGTTACTCCTTTTTGAAGAGTTAATACCAATTTATTACTGGGATATAGTGATTTTTTGTGATTTAATTTTAAATGATTTTTTGTGATTAATTGAATCTTCAATTAGTTTTACCAATTGAGTTCTCTATTTCAGTTCTCGGTTATAATAGTTTTACCCAAATTAATTTTCAACTATAATGATTTTATTCAATTTAGTCATCGACTATAGTGAGTTTTATCGATTTAGTTCTTGATTTTAACAATCGAGAATTCAATTAAGTAAATCATTAAAGTCGAGAATCTAATTATACACTAAAAGTCGTCTAGGATTAAATCGATACAAATTACTATAATCGAGAATTAAATTGGGTATTAACTCTAAAAAATACTTATAATTTTTTTATTAAAAAAAAAATCTTAGTTTCCACTCTTTAATGTAAAACATTACTCACTAGTTTTTTACTTTTAAATTTTACCTTTTATTCATTTTAACTTTACTTTTGAAAGTTTAAAAGACTAATTAACTTTTTGAATAAAGTTGATATGCTGTTTGATCATTTTCTTTTCTTTTTTTTTTTAATAGTAGGGTTAAATATTAACAAATAGCGACAGATAGATCAATCGCTAAAATATAAAATATGGCTGCCCTCGTATACAATAGCGAAGAAAATACGAATCTGTCAATATGGATTATTGAATCTGTCGTTATATTTGGCAATGAATTTACAAATTCGTCTCTAAACTGTAATAATTAAAATTATGAAAATTTTCGGAGTTAGCTAGCGAAAATCCGTTGAAATTCATCTCTATGTGCGTCAAAATTTGTCATTAAAATTAACTATGTATTTAACAATGAAAATATTTCGCCGCAATATCCATTCCAAAATCCATCACTTATCTGTCCCTAAACGTCTATTTCACACAAAATTAAAATATGTCACTTCTTTTGTCTCTAATTTAATAATGGAATAGTTCTGTCACTATATAAGTATATAGGCATTTTTTTTGTTGTAGCAATCCTCGTGTGACCTTACAATACCCGAAATGGCGGTGTTCCCAAAGATGATGAAGGATGAAGAAGAATGAGAAGGAGGAAGAAAGAAAAGGTAGCTAGGAAGAAGGAAAAAGATCAAAGGAAGAGAATTCTAAGAGAATTAACAACAAACTTTAGACGGTGCTGAAATAGGAGTCACATACATCCAGAAAAAATTGTTCCATCTACGACTACGTACAAGTTGAAAATTGCAAAAGGTAAGTTTACAATTTGTAAAATCGTAGATTATCTCAAATTGTATTGTATAACTTTTATGTATGAATAGGTGGTAGCAGGGGCAGAGCTACCCTTGTGCCCTCCCCCACCCTCCTTTTTTAAATAGATATATATGTATATGTATATATTATTATAATATAGATAAATTACAATTTTAGCCCCTCCTAGTTTTTTTTTAAAAATCTATTATGTATATATTAAATGAACTCAATATATATATCCAAATTCATTAAGTGAAAGTAAATAAATTAAATAATCAAATTCACCATTTTTCTTTATTAATTAGCTTATTTCTTTTGTCAAGATTTCAATAATGGAGGGTATTATGTATCTAATTTAATTTCATTACTCTCTAAATTTGAGGTATAAATGTTTTAGTTTTATTAGTTGATTAATTAATTGAAAACATATTGTGTGTTTTATTATGTATTTACACTTTGATTTCAATAATTTTTTTTTTTATTTTTTTTAGTTTTCAAAAAAAAAAAAAAAAAAAAAAAGCTTTGAGTTAATTCAGCGTACAGCATTGCTATTAGAGAAGTCGAACGAGCTGAGTGGAAGCAACCAAATGGAATTCTATTTGGAAGCTTAAAATACCGAATCGCATCTGTACAGTCCTATGACTCGTTAAACATTATAGGCTTATGACTAACTCCAACGGACTCATACGTGGAATGACATCAAACGACAAGTGCTGAATGTGCTTAGATAAGATTGAAGATTTGGACCATGTCCTTCAGAAATACCCAGCAGCAATGGAAGTATGGAAGGCAATCCTCTCAAACTCTTATGAGGAATTGGAATGCCTTTCCTTCGCAAGATGGTTAGATACAGGAATCACGAATAAAGGCAATGGTCGCCACCCCTGCAATGAGAACATTACATTTGCCACAGCCCTATGGTGGATCTGGAAATGGAGAAACGTACGAAGCAGTGTTTAAATTAAAGGATCATTCAAGCTCCTCACCTACAAGTTAGCATGCATGGATCAGAACTCAAACCCAGGAAACGACAAAGGCATTCACTAGAGCTAAAAGCCTCCGTCCGCAAACTGGATTCAACGATTAAATGTCGACGGCTACTGTTCGGGAGACGAGAAATGGAAGGTGACAGCTACTGTTCGGGAGACGAATAGGGTAGCAGACGCCCTCGTCAAGCTAGCCAAGAATCGGTCTGCTGGCATGCATGCACTATCGGAACCACCTGAGAAGGTGGTAGGGTTAGTCGAGGATGACATTATTGGCCTACCAAGTTGGCGTAATGCGTTTGTGCATCCAGATAATCTGTAATGTGTACTATGGGTCTCCCCCTTCCTAATGATAAAAAAAAAAAATGATTAGCTTTGAAATTTATTACAAAAATTAATAGTGATTCTTTATTTCGCTATATTAGTTTTCCTCTTAAATTTTGAAATATATATTCAATTAATCACTAAAATGAATATCAATTTATTATAAAAAAAAATAATAAAATAAAAAGTTGTTGTTGACCAAACAATTGACAACTTTTTATTTGATAAAAGAGTGGCAATGCATATTTAAATAACTGTAAATATTTTTAGGAAAAATTATAATTTTCGTCCCCAAGTTATAGGGTAATTGTATAATTCGTCCATAATTGTTGATCGTGTTCACTTTTTGTCCCTAAGCTATAATTGATGTCGCAAATTTCATCTTTTTAATAACAAGTTGTTCTCAATCTCCGTCCTTAAACTATACTAACATTGCAAATTTTGTCCCTAATGTTTTGTTAGTAAAGGAACGAAATTTGCAACATCAATTATGGAGTATATCTTAGGGATAGGACGAAAAGTGAAAACAACCAACAATTAGAGACGAATTCTACAATTTTCCTATAACTTATTGATAAAAGTTATAACTTTCCTTGTTTTTTACTATTATATATATTTTGTTTTATGTGAAAAATTCGAAAGTAATGTTTGACAACCTTAATAATCGGACTTATATAATTATATATTTCATATATTATTGAGTGCACATAGTATAAATAAAAATAATTATTAATAATAATCGGTATATATAATGATATTATATGATTGGTACGACTAACATGATAAATTTCTTCTATAAATTTGGCCCCCTAACTTAGACTTTCTGGCTCCGCCCCTGGGTGGTAGGTCTAGCTAGTTCAGTAAATCATTTAAACATTGTATTTGTAAAAACTGTGATTGATCTTTAGTGAACAAGTTTTGAGCGTCACATTGTAATAATAAGTTAAGATGTGTTATCCAATTGGGATATCAATCGTTTTGGGTCCAAATTATTTTGTTTACCATGCAATTATAAACTAACAGAAAAGATCTGCATAAATGTGTTAGCTCATATACATCACTATCTTCCATGAAAACCACAAATTTGTGCATTATATTCTTGTTGTTGGAGCACTTATGGAAGATTTGACCATGAAATTGGAAATATTATTCTCTGTCGATTTGCATGCATGCGAGATGGTCATGGACTCCGTGAATGCTAAGCTCCCGTGAACTTTGACTATGGTTACGTTGATGGGTTGCTTCCTGGTAGAGTTTGCATCAATTAATCTATCCCATTAAAAAAAATAATTTTGTAGCTATGTATAGATGCAAGAGAGAGGAAGAACTCTAGGAAATAGTTCATGTAAAACATGACCCCCTCCAATCAATTTCTCCTTGAAAACCAGAGATCTAAATTGAAGAAGACCTAAATTGATGATGCATAATCAGTGGGAAAGAGACACTGATGCAGCTTCAGAGCAAAGAATAGCAAGGAATTGAAGGAAAATGAAAGAGAAATGAGAAATTACTTTCTTTATCTTCAAATTTGACACATTGCCCCTTAATTAGACAGCACTGGTGCGAACATGGACTAATCTGAGTATGATACGGGCTTAAAGGTATTTTCTATCGTTATAGTTTCCTCAAGATACCTCGTGGTCTGACAAATAAAATTTTTTGATGGTTTAATAAAATAACACCAAAAAAACAATAAATTAAAACACTAGTAGGTGGAATATGTACTCAACATAAAATAAAGGGAGGAAAGTGTAAAATCGCCACTGATATTTAGGCATTTAGCTGTTTAAGCGGGAATGCGGAAGCGTTACATTTACACATTGAAGGAAATAAGGGATGCTTACAAATTAACTATCTTACGATTACTGATCAAATGAGACCAAATGAGATCACTTCTCTAGTTCTCTCTGTGAGACTATGTGGACTTGTATATGGATGCTACAATTTTCTATAATAATAATAATAATAGTCCCGTTGTATGTATTTGGTTCAATTAACGAGACTTGACTGAAGTAATTTACAATTTAAAAATTATAAGTAAATACTAATGAAAACAAGTAAATAAGAACGGGTTTGGTTTGACAAATAAATAGTAAATAAGACAAACAAAATGGCCAAATAGAGTAATTATTATTATTATTATTATACAATAATATAAATATTTAAAATCTAAATAAATTTAAAGATTTTAATATAAATTACTAATATTCAGAATCAAATTTTGTACATCACGCATAAAAATACTAATTTGTAAAGAAATATTAAAGTATTCAATTAAATAATATTTGTGTGGTGAAAAAAAATGGTGAGAAAATTTTTTGAAGGGGTGAGTAATATTAATAGTAATAAAATGTGGGTAAAAAATGAAAACAGAAAAACGACGGTGGGTACTGTAGCGCGTTTCTGGCACAAAAAGCTCGCTCCCTATATAGTCGCCCATTCCAAAGTGGAACCCGCCAATACGAATATAAATTTTGAGCACAAAAACGCGAGAAGAGAGAGAGAGAGAGAGAGAAGACGGAAACTCCAAGGCGGAGAAGTGGTAAAATTACGAAACGCCATTGATTTCAGTTGGCAGGGAGCAGAGCTTTTTGAACACCTGGCATGGCTGCTCTGCTCCCACCTCACCTCCCCTATATTGCTTTATGAAATGAAATGAAATGAAATGTTGGGTCTCTTGAGATCAGTGATCCATCTCACCACCACCTCAAAATTGGGGTTTTATTTAATAGTGCATGGTTTGTTGATCGCAATTGCAATTGCAATTGCGATTGCATTTAATGAGAGATTAGGAAAGAAAAAAAGGATGAATGAGGTGTGCACAAATGTCATGCAGTTGAATGAGGTCTGTTTGTCTGCATTTGGTTTCTGAATTTAGCAAATCCCATCCCTCAATTCCTCATAATTGCTATCTCCCAACTTCCCAACTTCACTCGCCCAGCCCTGAAACAGAGGAGGTGGAGGAGGAAGAAGAAGAAGATCCAACTAACACTTGTTGCTTTGCTGCTGCTTCTTCTTCTTCTTCAATTGGCCGCGGCGGCGACGATGGAGATTACCGAGGTTTCTTCTTCTGATCGATTCAGCTTTTTAGCGATGGGATTGGGGGGATCCAACTCCCCCAAATCCAATAATCCTAATACGCCTCTCCACCGCTCCCAATCCCAACAACATTCTCCCTCTCCTCCTCCTCCTCCTCCTCCTCCTCCTCCTCCTCCCGTTGATCATCACTTCACCACTCTCCATCTCGCCACCGCCTTCAATGCTCAGCTTAGGAAGAGGATGCGTAGCCAACGCCGCCGCCGATCTTCCCTCAACTTCTCTCCGCTGCGTTTCCACCACTCCTTCCACCTTCCTCACGCCTCTCCTCCTCCCCCACCCCCACCAACTGTACGCTCTCTCTCTCTCTCTCTCACCATTATTTACTTCCTGCAATTTATTACCTGTTTATTTATGTGGTGCCCTTTTCTTTACTATAGTCTATAGTTTGTAAACCACTTCCTAAATTAGCTGGGTCAATTTGTAGATTTATGGTTTATTGATTTCTAGACAAGAACCAAATTTTAACTTTTGGCAATTAGTTTGATTTTGTTGGGTGGGAGCCCGTGAAGGGCCTCACCTTGTCTGTGTGGCAGTATAAAGAAATAAAATTGAGATTGTTAGGCGGAGGGCAGCACTTGATTAGGGTAATACCCAATTTTATCATAGAATTGAAGAGGACATGGACGTAAAAAGATTTTAATTTGACCAGTGTAAGAGGATACAAAATCTTAATTTGTTGAACAATCGAAAAGTTCACTTTAATTTAATGATTTATGACTTAGCTGATTAAGTGTGGATTAATGAGATTCTCTCAATGTCATGAAGTTTGGATCCTTAGAGAAGTGCAAATTTGGTGAGATCAATGAACTTACATTCTCCATTACATCATGTTGTACTAGCGGAAGTACCATGCTAGTGGAAGACTAAAGAATAAAGATAAATGGCTTGTTGAAAAGCAAGGGCCTAAAGAATTTAAAATTTGAGCGGTGGTGAATAATCAACACCTATTGTCTAGTTTTTATTTTTTATTTTTCTTTTTATTTTTTAGGAAAATACCTATTGTCTAGTTAGAAACTAAAATATGAGAACAAGTTAAGACAGAAGATAATATAAAACTAGAGAGATGACTACTCTCCATTGCAATGGAGACCAGTGGGCTCAAGATATAAGATATAGTTTGATAGTAAGTTACATTATATTCCTTTTCAGATAAGCTAAAGAGGTTTATTAAAAGAGATATATGAATAATTTGAACATATTTATCACGATATTGAGTGGTGGGTGGCAAATAATCAACACCTATTGTCAAGTTAGAAACTAAAATATGAGAACAAGTTAAGGCAGATGATAATATAAAACTAGAGAGACGACTAGTCTCCATTGCAATGGAGACCAGTGGAATCAAGATATAAGGTATAGTTTGATAGTAAGTTACATTCCTTTTCAGATAAGTTAAAAGGTTTATTAAAAGAGATATATGAATAATTTGAACATATTTATCACCATATTGAGTGGTGGGTGGCGAATAATCAACACCTATTGTCGAGTTAGAAACTAAATATGAGAACAAGTTAAGGCAGAAGATAATATAAAACTAGAGAGACAACTACTCTCCATTGCAATGGAGACCAGTGGGATCAAGATATAAGGTATAGTTTGATAGTAAGTTACTTCCTTTTCAGGTAAGTTAAAAGGTTTATTAAAAGAGATATATGAATAATTTGAACATATTTATCACAATGTTTACTTTCAACATGGTCCAATCATTGCTTGAGTATTTCCACTAAAAAAATGTGTGCCTTGTGCTCATATTATGGACATTCTCTTGGACACTTCAGCATATAAAGTACATCAGTCCTTACCTCTTTCATATATAGTACATGAGTTAATGCCAACCAAAGTCCTTAGCATACCATTTTGTCATTCATACTATATATGTTTATCAACTTACTGTGGTCCAAGGATTTAATCAGTTTACCTTCTTGTAATTGTTATGTGCTATACAGGCACTGGATTCCTCAAGATTTAGATTTCTCTTTGACAAGGAGCTTAAGAACAGTGATGTTGGTCCTCTTAGGAGAATCGTCATACCAAAGGCATAAATCTTTTCGTCCAATCCAAGAAACTGACACTTCCTTTCATTCCTTCGAAAGCTACTCTGAATTTCTTTCTCAGTTTGATTGGCAATTTATTAAATATGTTAAGGAAGTGTGCACATGCATGTAGTGGTGCACAAGCTTCCTACTTTGCCACCACTAATTCCTATTCTTTGTCATTTAATTTGTTTATTTTAGAAACCCGCAGAAGACTATCTTCCTAAACTTCTTGTAAAGGAAGGGTTTCCAATCAGTATGGAGGACATGGATGGTCTGCACGTTTGGCATTTCAAGTTCAGGTTTGAGTTTTTCAATTAACCTCCATCGTAGATATACTGCCTGTGGAGCAACGGCACTAAAAATTCTGACTCTGTTACAATGCAGTATTCATAACTACTTTCTCAACTGAAGCACAAAGAGTCAATATCGCCTCCACTGAGGCTCAAACCCACCCCCTTCCATATGGTGCAACCGGGTGCCACTAGACCACAAGGTCTTGGCACCTTTATATATATATATATTAATTACAAGCTAGCATGTCTTTCACAAGGTTCACAACATGAAAGACATTAAACTTGCTTCATCAATAATAGACTTAAGAGATCTTCTGTTTGTCTTTCTGAGTAGTTGTAACATTTCACTAGTACAATTTTAATTTAGCTATACTGGCTTGCGGGCTGTTGAATAAAATAATATAATGAGGTATTTACTCCCTTCCTTTCACAGATACTGGCCTAACAACAGCAGCCGCATGTATGTGCTAGAAAATACGGGTGCGAATTTCTAAACTCTAACTTTGATTTATCTGGTAGTTGTGATATTCTTGATATCTGACAGTCAGGCATAAGAAGAGTATCTCGTTGAATGTTCTTAGGTGGATTTGTCCATGAACATAGTCTGGGGCTTGGAGACTATGTTGCATTCTACATTGATGAGCAAAAACAGAACTACGTATGCGGTTTATTTCAACCTATATACATACATATATATGCAAAATTGTGTAATTGAAAAAAGGTGCTGATAGTTTTATTATAGGTGATTGAAGCGAGAAAAGCTGGGGATCGAGGAGCGTGCAAAGCTGCAGAGGTTTTAACAGATTATGGACAGAATGATGATGTTGACGGTGGTGTAATCCAAAACCAAGGCGATGCATCATGCTACTATCCTCATCAGAGCTTCCCGAGAGTGGATGACATGGAAACGACATCGTTTGTTTATGATACCACCTTCTCGAATGAATCATCTCCCTTTGATTTTATGGGGGGCTCAATCACCAACTACTCGACTATTGATCCATGGTCGAGCTTCGGATCCATTGAGAGTTTGTCTATTGATGATTTCTATTCGGCCGCGAAGTAGCATCAGAAGAAAGTATAAGACATTTTGCAACCTCAAATACTATGTTTTGCAATGAAGAAATATGTGCTACTTTGAGACAATGGGTCTCTTGTAACAGTTTTTTTTTTTCCTTTTTTTTTTGGGTGGGAGAGCAGGTTTGAGTTTGGGTTTGCACTTGTTTGATACTACCTGGCCTGCAAGTATATATATGTAATAAGAAAGCACTTCTGTTCTGGGAGCATGTATTTTGTTAAAGCTAGATATTTTAATTCTTAAAACGTGATGTCAAGAGTCAAGAATATAATTTCTTTTTGATGGATAGTTGCAAAACTTGAATAATGAACCAAATACAAGGTGACAAGTTCAAGGACTTTCAACTTTGCCCTTGTGATGATATGGACTTAAAAAATAAAAAAAATAAAAAATAAAATAAAAAAGGACACCTAAACAAGAGCACTCTAATTATTTTGCAGGATAAAACGTTGCCTACAGGCACCCAAAAGGTCATTAGTGACTCTATTTCTGCTTCCAGGAAAAGGTTGATCAAATTCTATCCATTCAGAATCGCCCATTAGTGCGAGTTTTGCAATACCATCAGCCACAGAATTCTGCTCACGATAGAAATGGGATATCGTGCTTCTTTCAACTTCTGTGATCATCCTCATAAGGCTCTCAAAAGAGTTGTCATGTTGATTTCTTCTTGTGTAGTTTCCTTGCATGACTTTGGCGATCTCCTCACGATTTCATAGTCTGAATATCCTGTGCTCCTAGCCCATTGAACCCCATAACCAGTGCTTTCATCTCAACTTCAATGGGGTTTGCAGCACGATACCTTCGGGCACATCCCGCGATCCAATTTCCATATTTATCCTTGAGGACTCCGCCACCTCCTGCAAGACTGTCACTCTCCCTGCAGCATCCATCCACGTTAAGGATGATTGGCGCATTGGTTTTGGGTTGCCATTTTAGTAATTTAGAAACAAATTAAACAGTCCTTGGATTCCCCCCGGGTCAGCTGCTCTAACAAAAGCTCTTCTGGTGTCATCTTGTTGCCTTTGAATCCACTCCATCTTCTGCTGGATGCTCCAAGTAATGCCACTAAAGATGACTTCGTTCCTCCACTTCCATAACCACCATATAATAATAGCAAAAGTATTCTTCCAGTTATTATCATTTATATTATGTACTTTGCCTTGAATATTACACAACCAATTATCAAAAGGAAGATGATTTTGCCTTTGTATTTCTTGTCTATGTATCAATCTTTCCCAGATTTCTATTGCAGCTTTACATGTCCTAAAGACATGATCTCTGTCTTCAATTCCTACTCGGCATATACTGCACGTATTATCCATCGTGAATCCCCGCCGGAATCTTTCATTATTAGTCATCACTTTCCCATGTTTTAAAAGCCAAATAAACGTATAGATTCTGCTAGGGACCGTAAGTTTCCAAATGTAGATCCAATCATTATCAACTGATGTCCTAGAGCCCCCAACTGCATCCTTGTAAGGAAGTGCCACTGAGAATTTTCCGGTGCTATGAGGTTCCCTTCTTTGGTTATCAGCTTCCATGTTTTGCATAAGAATTTCGCGGCTTCAGAAAATTCCTTTCCACAAGTTAGAGCAGTCATGTTTTTCTTGCCATTCTGAAATTTGGTCTTCCCTAGGATTGTATTTCTTTAGATGGTAGAAGCCCAAAGGATTTCCTTTTCTTTTTGAAGCCTCCAACTAAGCTTTGCCATGAATGTCTTATTCATATTTCTTATGCCTTTGATGCTAGGCCTCCTTTTCCAATATTCGTGGTGGCGGTCTCCCAATTAACTAGACTTTATATGGAAGAACAAAAATGAAAAGCTCTTTGAAGGCAAGAGTGTTAACCCTTTACAACTAGTTGTGAATGTTTTTAATAGATATGAATTTTAAAAAGCTAATGATATTTTTGTGATGAATGAAGTTGAAAACTTGGGTTTTATGAATCTGGATTTTTTCAAAAATAATTTTATGTTGGCGATTGGAAGGGAGCTGCAATTTGAAAACATATTATTTGGAACAAATTTTACTTTTAGTTCTCAACTATGTGACATTCTCAGATTAAGACTTACTCTTTTAACTTTGCCACACTTAACTTTCATTTGCTTGCCACAATTAGTCATTCTTTTAAATATGGATAATAATATAATTTAATCATTCAATTAAGGCAAAATTTTGTGTGAGACATTCTCACGATCCTTATCTATGAGATAAGTTGGGTCGATATGAAAATGTAATACTTATACTGGAAAAAAAAAATTTAATCATGAATGTATTAGTCGGGTCGGATGCATGCTTATTTGTTACTTATAAGGGAAAGTGTAATATTTTGAAGAAAAATATAATAATTTTACATTTTGATTTAAGAGTCCGTTTGGAAACCCGAAAAATGACTTCCATATTTTTCTGTGTTTGGGTATTCAAGGAAAATAAAGTCAAAGGAAAATTTATTCTAATCAACCGAAATAAGGTCCAATTTGGCGGAAAATGTCTTCCTAAATTTTTAGCATGATTGTAAAAATCGCTAGGCATTCCTCGGGCGCCCATGTATTTTTTTAATTTTTATTTTAAAAATTGTTTAAATTTTTAAAGACTTGATGATTATAAACCTAAAAGCATCTAGAGTTTGAACGATTTAGGGTATTTCGTTCAAAACAACGTCGTTTTGAGTGAAATAACCCTTTATAAAAAAATAAAAATAATAAATAAAAAAGGAAACAATAGGTAATCAGGCCTACTGGACGACTTAGTCGGCGCCTAGGCGGCTATCATCGATTATGGTGATACGCTAGACGGTCGGCTGGCGCTTAGGTCCGATTTTTGCAACACTAATTTTTAGTCAAAATACATTTTTTGGATTTTTAATTTTCTCGCATTTATCTTTTCTCTCAAGAAAAAAATAAAGTCATAGGAAAATATTCATTATAGTCTTTACCGCCACCGTCATTACTGCCACTACCACCAACACACTACTACCATTATCACCACAACAACTGCCGTCGCCGCCACCACACCACCAATACGACTTATTATTATTATTATTATTATTATTATTATATGTTCATTTTCAAGAAAATGAACCATAGACAAAATATAATTTCTTAACTTTCAACCAAACAGAAAAAATAGTTTTCTGACCTTTAGCCAAACATTAAAAAATGAAACAGCTTTTTGGAAAATGAGTCATTTCCTGGAAAGTATTTTCCAAGTTTTCAAATGGACCGTAAAAGTATTACATTTTTTTCTCGAAAGTAATACACTTTATCTTATATGTAACAAACATTTTATTTCTAATTAGTATTAAAATTTTCAGTATAAGTATTACATTTTGATCTTAACCGAACCCGTCTCACGAATTAGGATACACCCGTCTGCCATCCTTGTATCCTCCATAGATTATGAGTTCCCTTAAAGATTTTTGATTTGAGAACTTGTGAATTCCTTGTAACTCCTTTCTCTGTTCCCAAACTTTACTCCTGCGATTATTTGAGCTGTCCATGCGAGCTAACTACTTTCTCTATTTTTACAAGAAAAATATTACATAGACTCCCAAGTTATACTCCCTACTCGTAAAACTCTTTCTACAAATAGTAGTTGTCTTACCCCGTGAAGAATATGCATGGCACAATGCACCTTGAAGTACTTGGAGAAGACGTTGTACGGAGTAATTTCTTCTAACCGTAAAAGGCTGCTTACATCTTCTTCCCCTTTTTGTATCATTAATAGCATCAACTTTTTGGTGAAGCCTGATCAATCCCTGTGTTAGAGAGTATCTAATTTCTGGATTACAGCGATTAGTTTGGTATCTGCCTTGATAATCTTCTTTTTTTGCAAGCAGCCTTGATAATCTTCTAATTTCCGCTAAGTCTGGTCTGATTCTCAGTGATAGTTTTCATTCCCTTCCATCTGATTAGGCACAAAAATTAATTATCTTCCACATTTTAATTTGCTTGATGTCGCTAAGAACTTGTGGTCTAGTGGTACCCGATTACATTCTCATATAAAAGGGGTGGATTCGAGCCTGATACTGCATTGTAATATAGTCAGTAATACTCAAAAAAAAATAAAAATTGCTCAATGTCTCTTCTATACACTACAAAGTGTTAGCAATTTCTTCTCTGTGAGAATCAAAATTAATGGTCTAATAAGCAGAAATCAATGTAATTGTTGAGGTAGTTTCATCATTGGATTTCTTCAAATTTTTCTTCTTCTCTCATCTGAAAATTCCTTCACCCACGGCCACCCCTTATCTCCTCCAAAAACTCAACTCTTGCTGCTGGTTAAAGAAATCCGAGTGTGCTCCTTGCCTCCTACATCTACATGAGGGTATACGAAACTCTAAGACTATCCATATAATCGTTATACCCTGCACCACGGTGCACATAGCAATGTGCACCACGTACGTAAACGACGTCGTTTCGATGTTAGTGGACGCGGACGCGAATGACTCCAGGAATTCATTATCTATAATACACATAATTATTATCTAGAATACACAGAACGTTTGCCTATAATACACAGAATGTTTATCTAGAATACACAGAATATTAACACAAAATACGCAGATGTTAGTGGACGCGGACGCGAATAACTCCAGTGAATTCATTATTTATAATACACATAATCATTATCTAGAATACACAGAACGTTTGCCTAGAATACACAGAATGTTTGCCAAGAATACACAGAATATTGACACAAAATACACAGAACTCATCCTCCTAAACGTTCGAATGCACAAACACACCACAACATGTGTTACTAACATGAATACACAGAACGGTTGCCTAGAATACACAGAATGATTGCCTGGAATACACATAATATTAACATAAATACAGAGATCGGCCGAAACGGGAAACGTGATTTCCAAAAAAAAACAGACGATTAGTTTACAATGCTCAAAACGACATCGTTTACGTACGTGGTGCACATTGCTATGTGCACCGTGGTGCACGGTATAATTTGCCTATCCTTATCTAGACCTGTCAAAATGGGCCCAACAGCGAGTTGGGCCCGTTTAACCCCCGCATTTTAGACGGGCTTAACTGAAAAAATCTCAACCCGGTCCATTTTTTACTCGACCCGTATAAATCATGTGGGAATATGGGTTGGCCAACTCGTATTCTCACCCCCACGGCCCCACTCTCAAATTTATTGTGTAAATGGGGTATTGTATTAATATTTTAAAGGAATAAGGGCCAAATTGGCCACTGAACGTAACGCAATAGTGCAATCAGACCACTGGACCTATAAAACGTTCAATTACCCCACTCAACAGCCCAAATGCCTCCAATTTCACCGCATAGCCGGTTCCCATCCCTTTCTTTCGGTTGATTGCTGACCAGGCTGATGACATGGCATTAATAATTGTTTTTTGTTTATTTTCCTTAGTTTTTGTTGCTTCCAACGTGTAAGAACACAGATCCAAATACCACATATTTGGTACGGGTCGGCCGGACGTCGTCCAATTGGAACTCCGGCAACAGCAACCTCCAGCACCACCATGCATCTGACAAAAAATATTGCAAATCTTCGCTACGAGGAGATGGTGGATTTCAAGGAGAAGGTGGTGACGGTGGCGGGCAGCGCGAAGGAGCTCACAGTGGAGGAGCGCAACCTGCTCTCCGTCGCGTACAAAATGTGATCGGCGCTCGGCGCGCCTCGTGGCGCATCATCTCCTCCATTGAGCAGAAGGAGGAGATCCGTGGCAACGAGGACCATGTGGCATCAATCAAGGAGTACAGATCTAAGATCGAAGCAGAACTGACATCGATCTGCAAAGGCATCCTCAATCTCCTCGATTCTACTCTCATCGACTCCGCTTCTTCCAGCGACTCTAAGATCTTCTATTTGAAAATGAAGGGAGATTATCACCGCTACTTGGCTGAGTTACCGGAGCCGATAGGAAAGAGGCCGCGAAGAACACTCTCTCCGCTTACAAAGCGGCTCAGGTACGATTTCGACTCATTCGATTATATTCTAAACTTGTGCAAATGCCGTTGTAGAATCTCGCATTGTTTTCAAAATGTAACATTGAAATCTTATTACCGAATTGATTGTGCTGGTTTTGTAGGACATTGTCGTTGCAGAACTAGCTCCCACGCATCCAATCAGACTTGGCTTGGCTCTCAACTTCTCTGTATTCTACTACGAGATCTTAAATTCTCCTGATCGCGCTTGTAATCTGGCCAAATAGGTGAACAAACTTCTCAACAGTTATTACCTTTAATCTGCTTTGCAATGTCAAACCCGATTTAAGTAGTATCTGATATTGTTGGGTTCAATTGATTGCGTTGACTATGAGCAGGCCTTTGATGAAGCCATTGCCGAGCTTGATACTCTTGGAGAGGAGTCCTATAAGGATAGCACTCTGCTTGATACTCTTGGAGAGGAGTCCTATAAGGATAGCACTCTTATTATGCAGCTCCTTCGTGTTAATCTCACTCTGCTAACAGCAAACTCCGAGTCGAGTAACAGCAAACAGCAACCTCCACCACCATAGTGCATCTGCTAACAGCAAACTCCGAGCCAGAATAACAGCAACGGCGCCGGCGACGCCGATAAGAATGGCAACTCCAAGAGCTCTGCTAAAGACAACGTCGTTGCAGACGAGCTTGTAACACTCCTCGGGCCGGCTTACCGTACATCCTGAGGAGTCTGGCTTGCCGTACAACCCAAGGTGTTACCGCCACACCCAAAACAAGTTCTATCATCCCCTTGACAGACCCCGCTTCAGGTGCACAGGCTAAAAGAAACTTACTCAACACACACAGTCACTCATTTTGAAATAACATACAAGATATATATATATATATATAAATATTTACAAAGTAAGTACCGGAAATTTTGCCTAACGGCCAACATAAGTTTAAAGCCCTACATGTCCCCACTAACCAAGATCAGTCACTCCCCTGGCTACAAAATATATTTACACAAAAGGAATAAACCCCTACAGACCTTCTGTGCATCCTGCTTACACGATCTGGAGATACGTCGGACCCGTAAACTCACCCCAGACAAGATGCCATTCCCCTTCGTACCATGTGATATGGTCTAGGAACCGGGAAGCGACTATGACCATAGACCACTCCTCCCAACTCTCGGGAGGACTCGGGTCCCAAGGGTAAGGATAATAAACTATAAACTCTAGGGGGTTACTTCCTACCAGCACCTCGATGGGGTAAAAACCAAAAGTGGCCTGTACGTCAGGACCCTCAGGAATAGGAAGAACACTATTTACTGTCGGTGAGCTATTGGGAGCTGTAGGAGCATAGCCAGGCGCATAAGGGTCGGCGCCACTCATCTGCTGTACAAAAACGTCGTAGTCCATGCCACGACCTACACCTTCCGACGAACTAGGGGAGTTCGTCGGACTGCAAGAACTAACGCTGAACTCCATCTGAAAGCAACACATTGAAGTGTAGTTAGCGCGACGGCTAAGCAAGGAGATCCGTGGATCGCCCAAACTTAAATAAAGGTTTTCTAAAACATATATTTTTGATTAAAGTATAACAACACAGTGAAACATATACGTACGTAGAAGAAATCATATCACTTAGTCAAATTGGACTTCTCTTACAAATAGGAAATAATATTTTCCTCCAGTCAAACCTGTAGTTATTCAAACTAGTTTTCAACCGTTCCTCTCAAGGAGCTTTCCATCAATTTCCATCTCATCTCCGCTACAGAGTAGCCATATCTCCTTACAAAAATTCACTTAGTTTCTTCTTCGAAAGTGTGAGGCCTTTGGAGCACTCTAATTGTCTCCCTCTTTGACCACTTGGATCATTGATCGGGGTAGTGGTCGTNTCATTTCCCACTTATATAATAATATTTAAGGGTGGATTAAAGTGACAAGTGTCACCATCCTAGAAATCTTGGGAAAAAAATATCTTAACATGGACTGTTTGGGGTTAAAACAGATGAAATTTCGGTAGGAAATAATTTAAATAGAATATTCTTGAAACTAAAATTTTATTCCGGTCAAAAGCTCCAATTTGGGCTAGGTTCGGTACACCGCAGAATCTTCGCGATGTACGATCAAAAATAAATTTTTGCTGCTATGGGCTAATTTAATTCAATAGGAAATTCAAAAATAATGGTATGGTGTCTAGAAATCTCTTTTCTAGGACAAACGAGTCCAAATACTAGTTCCTAAATTTAAATTTTTTTTTTTTACGGTTCGTGACCGGCACGAACGATCACAGCTTGATAACAACTATATTTCCTTATAAAAATCCTTTTGACGCATCGGTCACTCATCTCAGGTATGTCTTAGCTTAAAACATATTTCTCGAACCTTAATCTGATCCGGAAATGACGAGGGGTTACAGAGCTGCCTAAGCGGAAATTTAAGTATATTCCGGTAATTTTCTGGCAATTCAGTTTTAGTTCCAAACTCTACCTGTGTATAGTGTGCCGCCATGGCCGTGCTGCTCAATTTTAGCAGATGCACAGTGTGCCGCCATGGCCGTGCTGCTCAATTTGGAGGCAAAGAAAAACTAAGAAATTGAACGCTTTTCATCAGATGCACAGTGGTGGTGGAGGTTGCTGTTGCCGGAGCAATTCAACCATTAAGGCGCAGGAACTCCTAAAAGCAACAAAAACTAAAAAAAATAAACAAAAAACAATTATTAATGCCATGTCATCAGCCTGGTCAGCAATCAACCGGAAGAAAGGGATGGGAACCGGCTATGCGGTGAAATTGGAGGCATTTGGGCTGTTGAGTGGGGTAATTGAACGTTTTTTAGGTCCAGTGGTCTGATTGCACTATCGCGTTACGTTTAGTGGCCAATTTGGCCCTTATTCCTATTTTAAAATATTATTGCTAATAAAATTTGAACTATTATTGACCTTTCATAGAACTTACCACTATTGAAACCAACTATGCAAAGGATACTTATTAAACATATTTATATATGTATATATTTATTTAGATCATTCACAAGCATTATATATAATTTATTTATATTAAATTTATTACAAGTATTAATTAATACAATTAATTGTATATTTATATAAATATTAATATCAAGTTTATCTATAAAATTAAAATCTAATTATATATGTGTGTATTAGTGTATATATGTATATACTATATAGTGTGTGTGTATATATAAACATACATGGTGTTTGTTCAAAAGGTTTAATGTGCTTGGTTAGAAATGATGTTAGTTTTTAATTTAGAGGTTATGGGTTTGATTCTTAACGTATACAAAAAAAAAACAAAAAAAAAACAAAAAAAAAAAAACAAAACAATATTAATTCAAAAAATAAAATAAAAAGATTAATGGGATGGCCCGTTTAGCCCGTCAACCCGGCCTACACGGGTTGGGTTGGGCAAATCCCAACCCATGGAAAAACGGGCCGGTCCATTTTCGGATCAACACGAGACAGGCCAGCCCGTATGGGCCGGACTGGCTAGTTTTAACAACTTTATCCTTTAATTTTCCCTGCAATACTCCATCACTTCCAAAAGTGGATCATACTTCCACATCATCAAATTTACAATTCATTTAATATTCATACTATATCCCTATAAATCTAATTAACTTTAAAAAGTGGGCGCAAATTTCACATCAATTTAAAACATTAACTCAAATTTTTATTTTTTATTTTTTTAAAAAAAGTACTATACACAGCCTTTGCTGCCATTTTGCAGCAAAGGCTGCTATTAGCAAGTTTGCTAAAATAGCAAACTTGCTAATCTATGTGGCAAACTAAACAATAAACAAATAATTTTTTTTGGCCACCTCACCTAGCAAATGAACCACTTGCTGGGTTGAAGACAACCTAAGTATCACATCAATCCGCATTCGCAGAATGCTCTAATCATCATTTGGGCTATTATATTGTCTCAGGATCCTTCCTATGTGTACCCACGATAACCCTCACGGTCAGGAATGGAATTGATTTTAACCTTCTGACTAGTGATGGTCTTGGGTTGGAGTTTGAATCAGATTATTGTTGGTTGTCCCTGATAAATGCTTGAAAGGTTGAAATATGGCAAGTTTAATTTAAATGTTGAGAGTTTTGGTAACTTGGAAACACTTAAAAGAGAAGTTTTCATAGTAACTTATTTGTGAAGACTATGAGACTATTTGTATGAAATAGAAACGGGTTGAGTTTTGGTTAAGGGTTACTTGGGAAATTTTTGTTAAAGGTAAGGCATGGGAATGTTTGTATATAATCGCTGGGATTTTATCATGATTGATAATAAATGTAGATTTAATAAGGACAACACATTAATTGCACATCAACTAATAGGTTGCATCAGAAAATTCAGACTTAGAATTGTTCCTGCTCAAACCCAATTAGTAAAAATACTATGTAATTAAGTAACTTTAATTTCCAACAACTCTTCGAATTCTAATACTTTTCGCCTCAGTTCCCCATTAGTGCCATATTCATATGACTTTTTGGATTGAACTACCTTTTGGTGTCTCCTTACTTTGCATCTTCATACTACTATGCGACATATACCCTGAATAGCTAAATTTTAATTAGCTTCTTGCCTTAGCGTAACCATTCGGTATCAAACCACTTTGCAGCATAAACTCCTACTTTGCGGTTCTAGCTAACTTCTTTGAACAAATAACCTTGCGGTTGACCAAAATATCCTTCCAAAGATGAAATCGACTTTGCAACTTTTCGTATGACTTCTCGGAGTGAGCAACCTCATGGTTAATTGAGTTTACTTCTTGGACATGCATCTACCATGCGGTTCTTTAACTTAGTTCAATCATACCAAGTTCATGTCTTAACATAGCAAACCTTGTCTCACATAATAGCTTGATGAGAATATTTGCCAACTACATGTCTACATCTCTGTATTGACATACTCTAACTTAGTGTCAGTTTTTTCCATATGATCGCGTATAAAGTG
This sequence comes from Ipomoea triloba, assembly GCF_003576645.1. NCBI lineage: Eukaryota > Viridiplantae > Streptophyta > Magnoliopsida > Solanales > Convolvulaceae > Ipomoea > Ipomoea triloba. The sequence goes on along the minus strand of NC_044927.1, from coordinate 6,675,924 downwards.
ATACTTGATGTCAATATGTTTGGTCCTTGAATGCAACACCGAATTATAAGTGATACCTATTGCGCTAGTGTTTTCAGATTTGATGTTTATCTCTGTATGTAGCTTCTACTCCATAATCTATGAGTTTTTACTTCATCCATAACACTTGAGCACAATAACTTCCGACAACAATATACTCAACTTTAGCAATACTTGTTGCGATTGAATATTGTTTCTTACTGAACCAAGAAACAAGTCTCCCTCTGAGAAATTAACAAGTATCTAATGTACTCTTGTGATTAATTTTGCAACCCACAAAGTCAACATCTGAGTATCCGATGAGTTTAAAGCTTCCACCTTTTAGGTACCACAAGCCTACGCCTTATGTTGCTTTCAAATACCTTAAAATCTTCTTAGCAATCGTAAGGTTACTTTCCTAAGGCTTTGCTTGGAACCTTATGCAAACACCTACTACATATGAAATATCTGGTTTGCTGGTCGTAAGGTATAACAATGACCCAATAATCCCTCTATACTTTGATTAGTCAATATCCTTGCACTCAATATCCAAATTCATCCTTAATGAGGTATTCATAGGTATATCCAAAGAGATTTGCCATCAATACTAAACTTCTTGATCAAATTCTTAGTGTATTTTTTTTGATTTATGAAAATACTCTCCTTACTTTGCTTTACATTACTTGTAAACCTAAGAAATAGTTGAGCTCTCACATCATGATCATCTCAAATTGAGACATAATAAGCTTTGAAAACTTCTTCATGATCATCTCAAATTGAGACATAATAAGCTTTGAAAACTTCTTGCATAGGTTAAGGTTTGTGCTTTCAAAGATTATATCATCTATGTATATTTTCACAAGCAATATATGGTCCTTATCATTAATCTGAAAGAGTGTTTTGTTTACTTGACCTTTCATAAACCAACAACGAATTAAGAACGTATAGAATGTATTATACCAAATTTTTTCCCTTTTAAAATGTTCTCATGATGATTAATGTTTATGAAACAAAATAGCAACTCTGGTAAATTTCTAACACATTCTTTCAAATGAAAATGATTTCTGAAAAATGAGTCATTTTTTAGAAAACAATTTCATTTCCTGTGTTTGGTTGTATTCTGGAAAGCTGTCTTTGTGGATTTGGTTCATTTTCTGAAAAATAAATAGAATTGTATAATTATATATTTTTATTATTTTATTTAAAATATAAAAACATATAAAATAGTATTACTTATTATTAAAAAAAAAATAAAGAGAGACAAAAAAAAAAAAAAAAAAAAACATTGTTGCCCTGGTTTCCGGTCCCTCGCACGAAAAAGTTTTCAGAAAATGACTTCCGAACTTTTTGTCCGGAAGTTATTTTCCAGAAAAAAGGAGTCATTTTTCATGGTCAACGATAATTATTTTCCGTAAATCGCATTTTCAGGACATTGCCAAACACCAAAAGCCCATAAAATAATTTTCAGAAATCATTTTCCATATTACCAAACACACCCTTATCGGAATTCAACTGTAAGTGACTTTCATATTGTATACTCAAACTTCAGTTTTACCAAATGTAGTCCACAATTATTTTTATTTTTTTTTAAAAAAAAACCTTAATTGCTCTAGCCAATAGAGTTTCGATCAGATGAGCACAGAAAATGGCAAACTTCTAACGTAATGAACACAGTTGCAAGCTCTACCAAAAATTCATAAACTTGGATTCCCAAGTCACTACTATAACACTATGTTTGGTTCACGGAATGAATTCATAAGAATAAAAGACATAAATACCGTAAGTTTGGTTCACGGAATGAATTCATAAGAATATATGTTTAAAAGACATAAATACCCTTATACAAAATATATAATAATAATAATAATAATAATAATAATAATAATAATAATTATTATTATTATTATTATTATTATTATTATTATTATTA
>NC_044927.1:6565288-6673860 GCF_003576645.1 Ipomoea triloba | reverse complement strand
ATATATATATATATATATATATATATATATATATATATATATATATATATATATATATATATTAAAAATAAAATAAAATAAATACATTTTGTGTTGGTCCCGGATGAGCAAGCTATAAAGTCTAGAAGGGGGGGTTGAATAGACTTTATCAAATTTTCGATTCTAACTCAAAGTGAGCTGAAAAGAATTAAGGAAATAAATTTCCTTGCAGTGGAAGTCTCAAGCTTGCGTAAAATATGATTGTAGCGTTTTGTAAATTGTGTGCTCGTGTGAATAAGAGTTATGGGGTTAGTTGCACAATAATAATAATAACAGTAAAGTAAAGTGCAAGAGATGAATTTAAGTGGTTCGGCCAACGCAGCCTACGTCCACTATTCTCCTTTCACTCCAAGGAGCAAATCCACTATGTATTATCACCAATACAAAGTCTGGACAGAAGCAACCCGCTTCTTCCCTTCTTGACAATCCTTGAGATAGCGAATGGCCGCACCGTCCCCCTATCCTTCACTGCCTGACAATCCTTGAGATAGCGAATGGCCGCACCGTCCCCCTATCCTTCACTGCCTGACAATCCTTGAGATAGCGAATGGCCGCACCGTCCCCCTATCCTTCACTGCCTGACAATCCTTGAGATAGCGAATGGCCGCACCGTCCCCCTATCCTTCACTGCCTGACAATCCTTGAGATAGCGAATGGCCGCACCGTCCCCCTATCCTTCACTGCCTGACAATCCTTGAGATAGCGAATGGCCGCACCGTCCCCCTATCCTTCACTGCCTGACAATCCTTGAGATAGCGAATGGCCGCACCGTCCCCCTATCCTTCACTGCCTGACAATCCTTGAGATAGAAGATAGCCGCACCGTCTTCCTATCCTTCACTGCCTGACAATCCTTGAGATAGCGAATGGCCGCACCGTCCACCTATCCTTCACTGCCTACTCAAAACTTCCCTTCAAAAGTTGGTGTTGTTGTGTTTGTGCTGGACTAGCAAAAGAATCAAAGTGATTCTTTTATCTTTTAAGCTTAGAATATGCACACTGGATTTTTATGTCTNGCAACCCGCTTCTTCCCTTCTTGGCAATCCTTGAGATAGAAAGCAGCCGCACAGTCTTCCTATCCTTCACTGCCTGACAATCCTTGAGATAGAAGATAGCCGCACCGTCTTCCTATCCTTCACTGCCTGACAATCCTTGAGATAGCGAATGGCCGCACCGTCCACCTATCCTTCACTGCCTACTCAAAACTTCCCTTCAAAAGTTGGTGTTGTTGTGTTTGTGCTGGACTAGCAAAAGAATCAAAGTGATTCTTTTATCTTTTAAGCTTAGAATATGCACACTGGATTTTTATGTCTCGAAGCTGAGCTTTTCCTCTCTTTTCTGTATGTGCATTCACTGTCTTGTTTTCCCCCTTGGAATTCACTCTTTGTATTCTTTTCTTCTAAGCCTTGGGGTTTTATATTTGGGAAGAAATATTCCCGTTGCTAATTTGACCGTTTGGCAGCAGTCCAAATCTGCCAAACAACCCACATTAATTTTTGTCTCCTTCACGTGCTTAGTGGAGTTGATAAAATATTTCCTTGTTCAAGTCTCCATACTTTACCCGTTGAAGCTCCACCTTAATTTGTATCCCATGTGCTAGCTTGATCTGAAATCCCACTTGAAGTCTTCCATAAAATATTCCACTCCCATAATTCCCGTATGGTGTCTTGCATGTTGATAAGAAACTTTGTCTTCATGCTTGATTTAATATTCTTTCCACTATCTTGAGCCCATCTTTCTTGAATAAAATATTCATGCTCATTCTCCATCTTTAGCTTTCTCCTGATCACTTTGAATTTTATTTGAACTCTTTCAAATAAAATATTGTCACCCATATTACATTTTCCCATGTGACATCTTCCAAGTGTATAATTAATTCCTTAGTTGAATCTTGAACTAGCTTGAAGGATTTCTTTATACCTCTCGCAACTTCTTCTTCCAAAAGTCTTCTTGCTAGAATAATACTCATTGAACCAATTTCATCTGAGTATTTTTCGTGATTATTGTAGCAATAGTACTATTCATGTCACTGTAGCAATAGTACTATTTACCTCTCGAGTACTGTAGCAATTTCACTGTAGCATCGAGTTTTCATCTCTTGTGATCTTTCGAACCTCTCGATCGATCTCTCGAACTCTCGATCTCTCGAATTCACTGTAGCAATAGTACTGTAGCATCTCTCGAAAATTTGATGTCTCGCAGCCATTTTGATCCACCTCTCACGAGTCTTTTGGCTTTCCAATTCACCTCTCGTGAGTTATATCCTTCTTCTATGACATCCAAACTCATTTCCCATCCACCTCTCGTGGATTTTTATGTTCTTCTTTGGCCTCAAAACTCCGTTCAAAAACGTCTCCTGCGGATGGTACTGTAGCACCTCTCGAATCAAAAACGTCTCCTGCGGATGGTACTGTAGCACCTCTCGAATTACTGTAGCATCTCTCGAAGTACTGTAGCAGCCCTCTCGAATTACTGTAGCATCTCTCGAAGTACTGTAGCAGCGCGAACTTGATACTGTAGCATCTCTCGAAGTACTGTAGCAGCGCGAACTTGACGTCTTGCAACCATTTTAATCTACCTCTCACGAGTACTTTGGCTTTCCAATCCACCTCTCGTGGATCATATCCTTATTCTATGACATCCAAACTCCTTTTCCATCCTCCTCTCATGGATTATTGTCTTCTTCTTCGGCCTCAAAACTTCGTTCAGAAGTGCCTCATGCGAATGGTACTATAGCACCTCTCGAAGTCACTGTAGCAGTTTACTGAACCTTACTGTAGCAGTTTACTAAACTTGATGTTTCTTCATTTTCTTCTTTTGGAGACTAATTATTACAAATAATTTCTAACACATTTTTGGTATCATCAAAACCTAATAACAAATATTCCCAACATTTTGTTTGAAGCTTGAAGAAGAATTTCAATCTCAATCGGATGTAAATGACAAATGACAGAGCAAGGGGTCAGGTAATAGCTATTCCACTTGCAAGGAGAATGGCGGGAATACAAAGTCTTAGCAAACAAAAGAATAGACATATTACTGAGAATGTTATTTCATCCTTGGCCTATTCCGCGAATCAAACTTGCCATTAGTATATTGACATTGTTACAAGAGTATAATAACCTAAGAATGTATGCTTTAAAAGAAAAAAGGAATGTCAAGCACTTTGCGCTCAGATGACATGTAGTAACTCTACTACAATGTAATAGAGTCAGTTGTATTAAAAAAAAAAATTCTTTTGCATTAACCCCGTCTGGACTAAAAGCACAACATATATCATAAAACAAGGTACATATCACCACAAATTAAATCCCAACATACTGCTAAATTATTCAAAATCCATACTGCAAGTATTCCATATTCCATACATCTAACCTATCTGGCAATTGGCAAATTGCATAAATGACAAACTAAACACCATTTACTCTTCTATAGTCGTAGTACCAGAAGTAATACTAATAACAGCAGCAACATTATTCCCTAAAGAAAAAAAAAACAATTAAAATAAACGTACGACTATCCTGCAATCGGTTTTCTCAATGTAATCCGTAGACAACAACCCAACTAATGCAGTTGCAACACAAATAAAGTTCAAAATATACAGGAGTCTCATTCTGGAGAAGTAGCACACTCCCCCCCTCTCTCAAGTCTCAATATCGTCGGGAACTGGATGTTGAAAGGAGCACACGGTTTGGCTTCTTCCCCTTCTTCCCCACTTCACTTGCCTTGGAGACATTGGGGTCCTCAACTGTTTTAGCTCTAGATGTCACATTAGCAAATGACAATGTACCAGCATGCTTTGGCCCTAAGAATAATGAAGCCACTAATCAGGAAAAGTTCAGATTTTTCATAGCTACTGGGAAAAATATATCAGAAGGAAAATGCTATTTTCCAAATCTTATTACTGTGACTTAAGGGCATAATACAGATACCATGACAAACAAACATCTATATTGTGTTTCAATACAAACCAGTTTCACCAGAAGTATTTTGTGATGCCCCAATCTTGGGAAGAGCATCCTCCAACTTCAATGACGGAGAATCATGTCCAGCAGCAAAACCGAGCCTTGCAACATTGGAGAAGAGCAGCTTACCTGCAACTGCTGGGGGGCTTGATGATATTACAGCTGAGTTTCCTAATGCTAATCATTACAATAGAAGTGTTAGTTCAGACAAAGTGGTAAGAAAGGTATATGCAATCTAGCAAATGGAAGATAAAGTATATTTATCCCTCATAACATATCATAGTAGCCCTTAAGGCTCAAGTGACAACTTATATTTCAGTAAAGATANGAATTACTGTAGCATCTCTCGAAGTACTGTAGCAGCGCGAACTTGACGTCTTGCAACCATTTTAATCTACCTCTCACGAGTACTTTGGCTTTCCAATCCACCTCTCGTGGATCATATCCTTATTCTATGACATCCAAACTCCTTTTCCATCCTCCTCTCATGGATTATTGTCTTCTTCTTCGGCCTCAAAACTTCGTTCAGAAGTGCCTCATGCGAATGGTACTATAGCACCTCTCGAAGTCACTGTAGCAGTTTACTGAACCTTACTGTAGCAGTTTACTAAACTTGATGTTTCTTCATTTTCTTCTTTTGGAGACTAATTATTACAAATAATTTCTAACACATTTTTGGTATCATCAAAACCTAATAACAAATATTCCCAACATTTTGTTTGAAGCTTGAAGAAGAATTTCAATCTCAATCGGATGTAAATGACAAATGACAGAGCAAGGGGTCAGGTAATAGCTATTCCACTTGCAAGGAGAATGGCGGGAATACAAAGTCTTAGCAAACAAAAGAATAGACATATTACTGAGAATGTTATTTCATCCTTGGCCTATTCCGCGAATCAAACTTGCCATTAGTATATTGACATTGTTACAAGAGTATAATAACCTAAGAATGTATGCTTTAAAAGAAAAAAGGAATGTCAAGCACTTTGCGCTCAGATGACATGTAGTAACTCTACTACAATGTAATAGAGTCAGTTGTATTAAAAAAAAAAATTCTTTTGCATTAACCCCGTCTGGACTAAAAGCACAACATATATCATAAAACAAGGTACATATCACCACAAATTAAATCCCAACATACTGCTAAATTATTCAAAATCCATACTGCAAGTATTCCATATTCCATACATCTAACCTATCTGGCAATTGGCAAATTGCATAAATGACAAACTAAACACCATTTACTCTTCTATAGTCGTAGTACCAGAAGTAATACTAATAACAGCAGCAACATTATTCCCTAAAGAAAAAAAAAACAATTAAAATAAACGTACGACTATCCTGCAATCGGTTTTCTCAATGTAATCCGTAGACAACAACCCAACTAATGCAGTTGCAACACAAATAAAGTTCAAAATATACAGGAGTCTCATTCTGGAGAAGTAGCACACTCCCCCCCTCTCTCAAGTCTCAATATCGTCGGGAACTGGATGTTGAAAGGAGCACACGGTTTGGCTTCTTCCCCTTCTTCCCCACTTCACTTGCCTTGGAGACATTGGGGTCCTCAACTGTTTTAGCTCTAGATGTCACATTAGCAAATGACAATGTACCAGCATGCTTTGGCCCTAAGAATAATGAAGCCACTAATCAGGAAAAGTTCAGATTTTTCATAGCTACTGGGAAAAATATATCAGAAGGAAAATGCTATTTTCCAAATCTTATTACTGTGACTTAAGGGCATAATACAGATACCATGACAAACAAACATCTATATTGTGTTTCAATACAAACCAGTTTCACCAGAAGTATTTTGTGATGCCCCAATCTTGGGAAGAGCATCCTCCAACTTCAATGACGGAGAATCATGTCCAGCAGCAAAACCGAGCCTTGCAACATTGGAGAAGAGCAGCTTACCTGCAACTGCTGGGGGGCTTGATGATATTACAGCTGAGTTTCCTAATGCTAATCATTACAATAGAAGTGTTAGTTCAGACAAAGTGGTAAGAAAGGTATATGCAATCTAGCAAATGGAAGATAAAGTATATTTATCCCTCATAACATATCATAGTAGCCCTTAAGGCTCAAGTGACAACTTATATTTCAGTAAAGATAAGTGATGAATCCACTATCCAATTTATACCTATCAAAGAAAAATAAAACTTGACAAGGTTGGGTAAGTGTATTTTGTAATTATCTAGTTAATGACTGAATGGACATGGGCTGAGAAGGAATTTCCATGTTTCCCCAACAATTGATCAATACCAAAAACATACATCCAGAAGCTAAAATTCTAAGGCCTACTCCCACCAGGAGGGAACATCTATTATAAGAGATAGACTTAAAGACCTACTTTCACAAGATAGGACTCTATCTCTTTTGACAGATGGAAAGCATTGAAGGAAAAGATAACTATCACTATTGATAGCTTTGCCTACAATGAATGTTTAATCCAAAAAGCAATTTTTTAAGAAGCTCAATGTAACTGGCTTCCCCCCATGCTATGTTGTAACATTTGCCCATTATCTGCTTATATAGCTTATGAGTTGAATGCCAACTCAGATATTTCTTCCAACTTAGCTATTTCATTTACATTCTCTTCAATTTTGAGGAGTCTCATTAGTTGGAAAGCTAAGCTGGCACCTCTTGCAGTCTGCCACCTTCCCCATCTCAGCACTAGGACGGACAACAATGGGGAAAACCAGAAGGAGGTGGCTGATCTATGATTTCATCATGCCCCAATGTGGATATAGTCCAGTAGGCTGATGTTGCAATTCAGCCTCCATGAAACCTCAACCCCTCAAGGGTGAGATTTCTTCTTCATTAACAGCACCAAAATTTCAGCGCACATCAGTTTTTCTACCTTTTTCCTTTCAAACGCTAAATTGGGTTTGTCTTTTGACCCTTTTCTATTTTATAGGATTAGTATTAAGATGGCTTAATTTATGCCCATGTTTGCATAATTCTGGAATTCAGATTTTTCATTCATTTGCCTAGAAATAATATGCATGTGGAATGCTTATAATTGCAGGAAAGGAAAAAAGGCAGTTGAATATCAAATGTAAAGAGCATTACATGACACTGGTGAATTCAAGATTCCAGATTAATTCCATTGGCAACTGAAGCTTATGATTATAGCAATGGAGTTTTGGCAGATGGACAATGATTATCAAGAAGCAGATGATGAAGAAAGGGGAAGGTGGTTAGCCTGTTACAGTGTTACCTTTCAGGTCAATTGTGAGGGTCAGGGAGAGGGAGACGACACACATACACACAGAAAAGATTGACTTACATGGGAAAAATTTTGAGTTGGCATTCACAACTCATTAATTACATAAGTGGATTTTGTAGGTTAAACGCATATGGGAAAATTTTTGGCCAAAACTGAAACTTCACCAAAAGGGTTGGACTTTTTTGTCATTTACCCAAAAAATATGTATCCACATATAGGCATACATATTTACATACATAAATATACTAAGTAGGATTAAAAATGAACATAGCAATATACCTTCAAAGTCATCATTGGAGAATGCAGGCTGGTCAACATAAGAAGTATCTGCCAGGTTATAGGATAAAGGAGCATACTGGAACCCAGTAGTCTCTGCCTTCATTTTCTCCTGATGCTCCTGGAAACAGGAATTCAACTGTAAGAGTTCCAACCAACAAAGGAAAAACCAGATATTGAGACCCCAATAAAATGCTTATTCTACTCAAAGGGTAAGTAGAGAACAGGAAAATTATCTTCATACCTAGGTAGCACAGAAGCAGGAAATGGTATACAAGAAATGGGACATGGGGAAACGGCAATTTTCAAAAACGCAAGACATGAAAACACAGGACAACGTGTAAATTTAAAAATACATAGAGGTATATTTGTGAAAAAAAATTCTTAAATATGCATAAATAATAATTGTATACTAGTTCCATAATTAAAAGTAATACACTATAGGGGTATATACACTACTAAAAAAATATATAGGGATTGTAGCAAAGAATAAGAGCCTGCATTTATTTTGACCCTAAAAAAGATATAATAAATACACTGGATCAAATGATGTAGCGTGAAGAGGAATGCTGCTTAAAGGAAGCCTAGAAAAACAGTTGTAAGGAGGGAAGAAATCCTCAGAGACAAAGAGACTATGACACAAAAGTAACTTTATCAATCATCCAGTAACCACAAAGTTTAGAAAGAAGACCCACTTGCCACTGTTCTCTTAAGTGCAAGCTTGGTATTGACAGTTTTCCAAAGACAAGATGCTATATCATACTGCATGCATTCCGCAAGTGCATATTCTTTTAAGAAAGTCAACTACTAAATATTCAGAGAAAAATGGTACCATCCTAGCAACCCGCTTCCTTTGCTTTTCCCTATTCTTAATTTCAGTCAAAAATGGAGAGAGGGCATCAGCAGGCAACATCTTGAGCAGATCAATTTCACAAAGCTGCAAGCCAAAGAGCAAATGACTAACTGGGATGACACAAAAATAACATGATCTTTAAAAAACTTCTTGCATTGGGATGGATTTTATTTTAAACCATCTCGATGGTTACCTGAAATAATGTTGTCAAAGAGAAATGGCTTAAATAACGGTAGCGCCTCCTAATGGCCTCTGATTGTGACACAGTTTCCAATTGCAGAATTTTTCCACTGATTCTGTAGTTCATAATTTTGTTAAAATGATAGTACAACAACCAATGAGAACACTTCTAATGCTGTTCAGAAAAATTCTTCAAAACCTCATGATAAACATAGTTTTATGCTTTAATTTAAGTAGGTTTTTATAGTATATTTATATTTATTATTTGTCATTTTATTTCATTTTAATAATTTTAGAATTCAAGAGTTGATTAGTTAGAATAAATATTTTATAATAATTATTGGGCATGATTAAGGTTTAGATTTTAGTTTTAGTTTTAGGCCCAAATAAGTGTTGCATTTTAGTTGTCATCCTAGTGTTGTTTAATAAGCCCAATTCTTCATTTGTTTAAGCCCAAAATATATAACCTAGACTTGCTAACTAAACAAAAGAAATTTAAAGTGTTTAATTTGTTCTATCTGCGCAGCTCACGTACAAAAAACAGGAAGACTCCGTAGCTTCATCAACGGCAGCCGCGACTCACCGGAATTTTGGAGGAAATTTCGCCGGTCAACCAACAGCTTGAGAGGATTTCGTCAGTCAGCAGGAGAATGGACGGCAAGGAATAATTTCACCATTTGGGTCTAATTTTGAGAGGTTCAAATTAATTTTCAGATTAATTATTTTCCTCAATTTAAGAGTTTTTGTTAGGATTAATAGTGTATAAATAGTAGTGAGTTCTTGTTGTTGATGAATCAGACTAGCTGTGCATAATTTGATAGTTTCTCCACCTCAGTAGGAAATGTTAACATGTCTGACCTAAGCGACGAACAAAAATTAGATAGGATACTAGAGAAAGGACAATTTAGAAGTCAATTGTCATCTTGGTAATAGAAAAGATCATATAAGAAGAATCCCCAATTTTGCCAATATAATTTCATGGAACCCAAAATGTTCAGTTCTCCCTTTCCCAACCAACTCCACCCTCAAATTAAGAAGGGGAAAAAAAAAGCCTCTACCTTGTATGCTTCACCATGGAAAGAAATATATTGGATTTGTAAGCATTAAGTTAAAATTTAATACCTGCTTGGAAGTCGATCGTAGCTCCCATAGTAATGCAGAAGGCACTTCATGTTTAGTGGGTGAATGATAAGGTGTTGACCATCAACTGCCTGAAATAGGAAATGAACTAATCGTAATTGAAGTGCATTTTCATGCTATCCAACCATGAGGAAATAATGGGAAATAACAAGTGCAAGAAGAGGTACAGTCAGTGTGAAACAGTATTCTTTTCAAGAAAAAACTTTTTGACATCTAAAGAAATTGGCATTTTGTGATTTCTTACAGATTGGGGAAAAGATTTTTAAAAAAAAACAAAAACGGAAAGCAAAAAAATAAAATAAAATAAACATATGCCTACAAATAAAAAGATAATTGTGCAAGCAGTTGGGCAGGTCACATTTGAATTACATACATAGCATAAGCAGTATTTGTACTTGAGTAAGATTTAATGTTCTTTCTGAGGATAACACTAAATTAAACTACAATTGACAATAACTACCTGGTAGAAAATATATGAACTTCTATTCTGTGTGTCACTAAAACCACCAAAAATTTCTTGTGTGCTCATGTCATTATCATTTGAAGGCGAAGAACCATGGTGGTCTTCCAGTGACTGAACATCAGCTGTTGGAGTTGGTTGAAGCTTATTTTCTGGAATTGATTTCCCTTGCATCTTTGAATTACTCACAGCTGAGGGAGAACCATAAGCGTTTTTATCACAAGAACTATCCTTATGAGCCTTATTTCCATTAGAAACTTTATGCTCACTCCAATACTTCTTTCTTTGCTTCAATTGTTCCATTGCAGCGCAGACATATGGAAGTTTCTCTAGGTCGTCGACTAAACCAGAATCTGCCCTTGCTAACCAACTATCTAGATCTGACATTGCCTCTCGGACAGAGAGGTCCACATCTGAGGTAAAAGTGAATTTTGAAAAGGAGTTCTGAACTTCTTCACAGGCACCAACGCCATCATTATTCTTTAAAGACAAGGAAAAGGAATCCTTTTGGCGAGTTAAAAGCAAAAATTCTATATCATCACCAACACAAAACTGTTTAACATTCTCGATCTGAATTGTGCACAAATCCTTAGATGATATCATCATAAAACATAGGGGACACTTCTTCCAACATTCACCTCTGAAATCATCTTCACCCACTGAAAAATACTGCATAATGCATGGGAAGCAAAAGATATGACCACATGAAGTTATTTGTGGGCATAGGGGATCCTCCAAGCAGATTGGACACTGCACGGGAAACGGGGTGGAAAACTTTACACAAATTATATCCTCCCACTCTAACATTTTATCAGGATCCATAGACTCGGGCATGTAATTCCCAGAACTGAACACAACAAATTTGTAATTTGCTTGAAGAAACAAGTCTTTGTTGTATGGCTTTCTCTTTGGCTGCCTTCTTGGAGGAGGAGCCCTGGACTTTGGACGAGAAATGGGATCATAGTGAAAATTCAGCAAGTGGTTCCCACTAACCATCTGAGTTCTTCTCCCAGAGGGACGTGGCATGCTCCCTTGAGATCTAGTGGATCCAGAATTGTTGTGACTGGTGGCAGGTAGACCTGGTCCGGGAGATTTCAGTCGGTCATCCACTGAGATCTGACCAGTGCTTTGGTATGTCAAAGTTTTAATTCCATTTTGACCTACTGGCATATTCACCTGCATCATATTGGATAGCAATTGAACAGCTTTACAACAAAATCGAATGCAGCATCTGTCTAAAGGGATAATTAAACTCAGAAAAAAAATCCACGTTGTGAGTAGCAAATTACCTTTTCTGGAGATCCACAGGAATCAAGTGCAGCAGGTCCCATTGAACTTGTTTCTGTAAGAGATAATTTGGATAGATAAGCACACGTATGAATAGGAGACGCTTCACAGCAACCTACTAAATCCAACTCGAGTTTCGGAAAAATAAACACTGTATGCGAGCTAGTTCATAGAGGGGAAAAAGCTTTCCGGAACGCCGGTTAGCAAAATGCCCGTGTAATTGCATTAGTTTAGACGAAAGCATAGCGCTAGCAAGTACTGCAATTACTATACGGATTTTTATTAAAAAATTTTAAGAAAAAAGGCAGAACACCTGAGAAACTGTAGGACGAAGATGAGGCAGAATCGGAATCAGCGATTCGTAGGGAGCCCATACCGGAGATGGACAAGGAGGGTTCTTCTTGCTGGTGTTGATTTGGGAAAGAAGGGAATCCATGATTGGAATTAGGGTTTGTAGAGCAGCCCCGAGGCGAAGAAGATGACGATGCTGAACCTGATTGATTCTGCGAGGGCGAGATGGACATGAAATTTCAATCGAAGTTTTACTTAGAGAGGTTTCGCGGTTGCTCAAACTGGCCGGCGGTCGCGGCTTGGGGTTGGGGAATAAATTATATATACGCAGTAAATATGTTTATTTATGCGGAGTAAATCAGTAATTAACTAATTATTAGGCAGCTTAATCTTAGAGGTAACATGTGGAAGATCCATTTAAAGAGTATATACCTATAGTAGTGTAGTCCTAGTCGGTGTTCAAAACATATTTTGTACTCCGTATTATATTTCTAATATAGTTAGCAACTTAGCATTGAATATTTATTATAATTAATATAATAAATAATTGTTTTCAAAAAAAAATATATAATAAGTAATTTATTAGGTTTTAAAATCTACCCTAATTTTATAGAAAAATTATATTATACCGAGTAGACATTGTATCATATTTTAAAAATTACTTTGTATCAAAGTAATCGTTTAATGACTTATAATGTAAAGTTTCGATATAACTATGATTAGCCATGTGTATTTTATTATTACAAAGAAATGTGCATTAGTAATTACGGAGTAATTGTTTTAACAAAAGTCTTGATTGATTGTGAGTTTGTTAAATTTATTTAGAATTTAATTGTAACGTGTTTTTATTTTTCGCCCTACGTTATATAAGATTTATCTCTCTCTCTCTCTCTCCCTGGTGAACCTAGGATTTATCCATTTTTGTTCATAATCATTTTTTGATTTCTAATTATCAGTGTCCGTGAGCTATTTTTCTATCATTTCGTGTTCGATGATGGATGTTACGAAGCTCTTTGACAGGTGCACTGTTATTCGGCTGGAGGATGAGGATATTGGTATCCAGCCATTCCCCATGCTCGACGCTGGATACGGGGAGCATGTCAATATGAGACGTGAACGTTGGTCAACAGGTTCCTCATAGACAAGCATGTGAAGTTTGACGCCATGTAGAAAGTCATGGCGTCTATGTAGCGGTCATTGCTTAGAGTTCAAGTTATTGAGGCAAGTGTTGTAAAAATCGGCCTAGGGGCGCCTATGTGATTTCATTCCTAGGAGGTTTTTAGTCAGTCGGCTGACTAAGCTCCCTAGGCTCCGAGTTGGGCGCCTAATTTGGCTGAGTTGGGCGCTAACTTGGTCGAGTTGGTTCCCAACCAACCATGTACTCAACTAAACATTCAACATATGCAATTGACTAGTTTGGGGATTATAACAGTATAACAACACTCAACTTTGAGTGGGAAAATGGAGACGATATACTTGGATTATTCAGCCGCCTAAGTGGCACCTAGTTGTAGGCGCTAGACGTCCCCCGGGCACCTGACTAGCGCTTAGTGCCTTTTGCAACATTGATTTAGGCTCAAGACAATTTGCTCCTGTTTGTTTTCTTCCTCAAGTTGGATGCGCAACGTGTTCTAGATGGAGGACCGTGGTCATTCGAGAATAATTCTTTGGTTTGCAAGATAATTTTATCAAGCGAGGCTCAAGCACAAGTTAAGCTAGATTCCCTTGATATTTAGATCCAAGTATATGATATCCCATTTGGGAACACTACTAATCGCATACCTCAGTTGCCAGCTTAAGATTTCCTTTTCTTCATGCTTTTATGCTTTCCAACCGCAAGAACTGAGTTAACTATATGTGGCATTACCATATTGTTTTTGTTTCAACAGGCACATTATACTGCATATGAAGTAAAATTCTCCATGACTGTATTGTAAAATCACCTTGTAATTCTTTTTGAGAATATCAAAGCCTAGGGGCTTTACAGCTTCTTCAATCTTGCTGATAATGTTGTTGGCTGAGCCTAAAATACATGCATTTAGGAATTAGGATAGATGCAGAAAGATGAAAGTACATGTTCATCAAAGAGATTCCCAAGGTTGAGTCCTTTTGATAGAGACATTAACTCAAATGCATTATTAGGAGTTGGATGTTCTTCTCTTCTCTCTGTGACACGACGCTCCTGTATAATATGAAAAAGAATGCACTCAATGAGCTAAATCTTATTTCCCCAAACTTCACCTTGAAACATATGTTTGGCAAACTCACTTCAGAGGGCTGAAAAACACCTCCCATGTCGTCTAGGTTCGCATCTTCCATCTCATTGAAAATAGGCGGTTTATAACCTTCCTTAAACCACTCATCCTTTAAAATCGATATCCTATAAAGTATAAACAAAAGCAAATAAAGAGTGATGTGAGTTTTGCAAGTCAGCCCTTTCGGGTGAAAACCTATTAGCAAACACCAGGAAAACCACAAATTTTCACTAGCTTTGTCTACCACCACATGAATAAAAACTTTCCTCAAAAAAATAGCATCAAAATTCCCTAAGAGGATTAGATCCTTCAATTTGAGTACTGTCAAATTCATCCATGAAGACTCACTACCACAAATAGTTACTTAGAAGTTAGAATGGATTAGATCCTTTTAACTTTGACAATTACATGTGTATTTTGTTGTTCTCATAGACTAAAGAGGCCTAAGAACCTGAAATAATAATTGGAGAAATCATCTGGCTAAAGAAAGGTATTCTAGTATCAAGTGAACTCATAGAGCATAAAATATTATAAACTTAAGACTCCTCCTATGTTGTAAAAATCATTCCTCTTTGTGTTTTCGTGACAGATAACACAAACTTTTATGTGCCTTAATCTGTGGAATTCCTGCACAGACCAAATTCCAAATCGAAGTGAATCACAACCACAATTCCCAACGAAAATCACTTTCCTCAAATTTACTTCTTGATGTGACGAACTCTGACAAGCTATTTTTTCATGTGAATCTTAATACAAAAGTCTACATCAAAATTTTGCGTGTGGGAATAAAAAATGAGAGTATACAATAGTTTCATATTTTAATAAACCTGGAACCATGAAGCAACATAGACCCTAGTCCATGATATAACTTGTTGATAACTCTCAATCATTATATTGTGGATCATGATTCACCTTGTAAGGTAAACCACTAACATAATTTTCATTTTAATAAAATGAAAGTTCATTTTCTTAAAATAAATAAATAAAGTTCTTTTTAATATATTAACTATTCAATTTTTTTATTTTTTTTTGGTGTACTAAAGGTTTATTATTTGGTATACTACCAAATAATAAACTTTACCAAATAATGAACTTTTAGTACATTAAAAATAAATTTTTAGTATATATATATATCCATGATCCATAATATAGTTTACTGCGCAAATTATTTTGTGGACCTGGACTTTGAATGTTCACAATTTACATACTAAACGTTGATAATTTGCCTTTTAAAAATACACAATTTGTATATTATGAATATACAATATGAATGTCCATAGTTTATGATATGAAATATTCCCTGATTTTGACCTCCCTATACGTTCACGCTCCCGTAGTGTGTATTCATGTCGGGTTCAAACGGTTCGGGTCAAATTCAAAGTAAGTCGGTCAACATTTAGGCCTATATAACGGCACTTGACCCTTTGGTAAAGGGGCTTTTTCCCCTCTTTTCTTCTCCCTATAAATCACCCAAGTAGCAATGCTCTCTCATCTCTCTAAATTATTCAAGATCAATCAATAAAGGAGATAACTTGAGAGCCCATTTTCTGATCTACATTATATATTTTACATATATTGCTATACATACGAGTTATATGGAAGAATTTAGTTCTATCAGTCTACAATTTATCTTTTAAAAATTTACAATTTGTATACTACGAACACACAATGTTAACATACACAATTTATGTGTCTTGACTTAGAAACATAATTTATATTTTAAAAATTCACAATTTCAATACTAAAAATACACAATTTAGGACCGGAGTCCACATTGCAAGGTGAACCCTGGTCCATGGTATAACAACTCAATCATTGTTACATGGACCATAGTTCACACAGCTGTGTAGACAATAAATAAAAAGTACATTTTTAATATATACTAAAAATACATTATTTGTTTACGTAAAATATATTTTTTGAAAGTACATTATTTTAGTACTGAAAGTACTCTTATATATATATATATATATATATATATATATATTATACAATAATGTACATTTAGTACACAATATACTTCAGTATATTAAAAATGTACTTAATATTTATGATCTACACAGTTGTGTGAATCATGGTCGACACAATACTTTGCCATAACAACTCAATTTACCGTTAGTGGGCCAAATATGGGCTTTGTATTGGGTCTCTCATCATGGTCCTTTAGTCTTCCTGTCTTATTTATTGGGCCAAGGTGCGTGTTGGATCCACCGTCTCTTGCAGAGTTACAGCCCATCCTATACTGGACCTGATTGTATTACCCACCATTAAATACTCTTATATTTACACCCATTTTAAAAAAAATAAAAATAAAAAAAACCAAAACAAAACAAAACTGGGAAGAATTTATTTTTTTCTTCCATAACGCCAGTCTTTTTTCTTCTCACGAAAAAAAAATAAAATTAAATAGAAGAAGAAAACAAGGGAGAAATCCTCGCCTATCGTGTCATCTTGTTGCCCTCCGGTGTAAGTGTAACCCTTATACTCGCCTCCTCCTTCCCTCACGCTGCTCTGAAATTTCATCTGATTTGTTTGGTACAGTTAGATAATCTTATCCTCACCAAGAGAGCAAGCTTTCGATTTCCGGTTTTGTGGCTTACTCTTACATTGAGTATAGAGGGTAATCTTCTGCTTCAGTTTTTACTTTTTAGGGCTTTTTTTGTGTGTTCTTTTTCTGTCAAAGTTAGCATCTTTTATCGTTTTATTTCTACTCTGTTTTATTTTTGTTTATGTTCACAGGGGTCGTTTTTATCAGCCTTCAAACTGCATTTTAGCTTTACTACTTTGTTTGATTGGCCTCTTATGCTTTTTAGGACTCCCCTGAAATCGGACTAACTAGTTTCCCCTGTTAATCTCTCGTTTAGGTTTACCTACTGTTAAACTTCCTTTCTTCTTCATAAATTATGTTTGGGTGTTTTGTTATGATTCTAGTTTACCCATTGCATTCACCAAGCAAGTGGTTGTTCCAAAATCCTAACCGCTGGTCAATAAATTCCCAAGCTGACAAGTCATTGTAGTGTTGTTCACTACTTGTTCTAGACTTATTTTTCTATATGATGAAGTGTTTAAGTATTTTGGAGATGCATGAAATTAGTTTTCATTAATTGTTTCCATATGTTGCCACATTTATGCATTTTATTCATAGCTTAGTTTGGCTGCATGTATGCATAGCTATATAAACAGTAGCGTTGACTTCGTATACAGTTGTATGCAGTGCACTTTGATCACCTGGCATCTGCCGGGCACCTTTTATTACTCTTATTGTTTTTGCTTCCATCCCCTCCCCCTAAAATGTCTCCCAAAGAATTTCCTGGCATCACTATCCCCAAAGTGGCTCCTACAACTTAATCTTTATGTGAAAACTAAGGTGATGCTGAGAATCACATAACTAGTTGTTCTGTCATCACTCTTTGTCTTTGCCTCATCCTGTCTTCTAAGCTATGGTGATCTCTCAATCATTCTCCATGGTTGGTCATGGGGGTTAGTTATACCTCTCCTTTTTTCTCTTGGGATGAGCAATGTCTCCCCTAAACTATATATACTTTTCTCTTCTAAATGACTGCATTTTCCTTTTCTTGGTGGCTGTTGGTGCCACCCAACAAAGCATGCAATTCAATTTAGACTTTAAAGTTTGTGGTAATCCATGAAGGCAGGCAGTGTTTGTGACAATCTCAACAGTTCCTTTACAATCTTAACAAAGTATGTGTGCTTAGGTTGATGCGGCATGTTTGGATATTAGATTGTTCAGATATTAGATTATCTAGCTAGTTTATCATGCATATTCCTAGGATATATTATATGTGTTACATTTAAAGTTTCCCTCCAATTCTAGTTCTTTTTGTTGTGAGATCTATATAAATGCCCTTGTAGTTATTGTTCTTCCATGAGATTTCTATAAATAAAGTATTTCAACTCTTGACAATATTGCGTGCTTGTGCTAAGTACTTATTATTTATTAGTTTTTGTTTTCAAGGAAAGAGTCAGGGCCTGTTTACTAACAGAAAACTGTTTTCTGTTTTGTGTTTTCTGTTTTTCAATTTTTCAGTTTTCATTCTCTGTTTTCTGCTTAGAAAACTTGTTTACTAACACTTTTTTTTTCAATTTTTTTTTTAGATTAACGTTATAAAATTAACAATAAGTTTAATTTCGAGTGAGTTTTAGACCTTATATTTAAATATTTTAAAATATATTTGGTTTAAATAGAATAAATATAAATTTTAATTTTAAGTCCAATATGTAAAAATTTTACATTTGATATCCGAACAAAATTTATATATGTATATAATATAAATAAAAATATATTCGAACCAATAACCTATTAAGTTCACATAAAATTTAGTTTAGATAATATTAATATTTTTGAACTAATATTTAATATATGTTTGGATATATTCATTTGAATGACATGTATATAATATAATTTTTATTTTGAATTCTAATACTATATATGTGAAATTTCAATATCCGATATCTGGACCAAACTTGTATCTGATATAACATAATTAAAAATATCCAAACCAATAATAAATTGATTTCAATCAAAATATAAAACGTGATATAGATTTCAATTTTTAATTTTAATAATGTGAATGATGTATAATTTTAAGCATAAACAAATAAGTTATGTTTAAATAAGTAATGCAAGTGGAAAAGATAGAACACGATAATAAGTAAAATTAAGAAGATGATAATGAATGTAATCATAGTAATGAATAAATATGTAAGTAGATAATGGTGAGAATGCGATTATAGTGACATATAATTTAATAGATGGAAGTTGGTTCTATTTTTCATTTAGAAAATAGCTTTTAATAGTGTTTCAGTTTTCCAGAAAATTGGAAAATTATTTTCTGTTTTGAAAATGAAAAACTGTGTTAGTAAACGTGTTTTCTGTTTTCTGTTTTCCAGTTTTCTAAATTTTCAGAAAATTAGAGAAAATTTCCAGTTAGTAAACGTGCCCTCAGTGTTTTTGATTGGGTTGATTATGGTATGCTAAGTTGCCACAGTGAACTGAAATGAGTCTACTGCAATTTGCTTCACTTTTCATTAGAAGAAAGGGCTTTTGTTGCATGATTGTGGCTGCGATCAGCATAAGTATTTTCTATCACCAATCTGTGTCACAAAGTAAGGGCAATTTTTAGATGGTGTTTTTAATTTAATTAAGTTTCTTACAGTGTTTTCAAAAAAAAAAAATTAAGTTTCTTACAGTGGTTGTCAAAACTAAAATATTGGTGCTTTCCCCAAGATCATTTTGTTGAAGGGATAGGAGGATTTCTTGATTATCTTGGTTTTCTGCAACATTCTATTCCCGCTTTTGTTTTTAAGATTAAAACACTCCATTACTTGTTTCATCTTTTTAGATGTTAACATAATACTGTTTCGTTTGAGGGTTGATTCAATTTATGCACTTACATTAGATAATGTAGCCATACAAAGTTGACCAATGCTAATCTTCTTTAATAGGCTCTGAATCTGCCTATTGGTGGTTGGTTGATCAAGTCGAGACAGCATCTTGCTAAAATGATGTATACAGGATAGTTCTTTGATATATTTTGCAATGGCAGCTGATCAACGGAAGAAACGTATGAATGCTGTCAACATTGTGGCTTGCTCTCAGGACCGCAATGGTTCCAAAAAGAGGAAACTGGGAATAACTGGATATGATTTGATGATGAGATGTAATGTTTCTCTTCTCTGGGATGAGAAGAAAAAGTGCGTTGTTTCCAAGAATGATCAGATTGGCATTTCAAGGAGAGATTTCATTCCATTTTCTGGTTCAGTTCCACACCACCACAATGTTTTGGCTGATGTTTTCACAGTGCCACAGGAAATCTTTGAGTTAGACAATTTAGCTGAGGTCCTTTCATACGAGGTAACTGTTGATAACTGGTGTATATTTTATAATCTCTTGTAGAATTCCATATTCTTCTGACTTAGCATTTCCTCTTGAAATTTGCCTAGGTTTGGCAAACTTGTTTGTCTGACAATGAGCGGAGCCTTCTTACAGAATTTCTTCCTAAAGGAACTGATCCGGAGAGACTTGTGCATGATTTACTTGCAGGGGATAGTTTTCACTTTGGAAATCCTTCCCTTAAATGGCAAGTTGTACCTCTATTGCTACCTTATATGTTGAAAATATCTGAGTTCTGGATGCTTTAATTGTTAAATGAACTTCCTATTTACTTTTGCTGGTCACTGCTTTAATTGTTAAATGAACTTCCTATTTACTTTTGATGGTCACTTATGTACGCATGCATCTTGGAAAATTATTTGTGTTTTTCCTGTTCTTTTGTACCCTTTTGTGATATGAAAATTAATTACCAAGAAACTTTCATTAGACTCTTGAAGTGTAGGTGCTTTATGCCATGTGATTCTGAAGATTTCAACTGGTAAATGTTTTTGCAGGAGTAATTTTCTATGTTCTGGTAATTTACATCCTGACAATATCATTAGTCACCGGCAATCTGTCAAGTCTCATAAAAAGGCTTACTATTTGGAATTACAAAAATACCATGCGAAGTATGTAACTTTCTTAATAGCTTATTATTAATCATTTTAATTTTCTGTTACTTTAAATATGGAGATGGTGAATTTAAATGCTTCTTCTGGCAGTATGATTGAGAATTTACAGACATGGAAGGACAAATGGCTAAGCTGCAAGGATTCCGATGAGGAAATTGTGGAGATGATATGGAGGTTAATTCTATTTACCTAAATTTTTATACTGTATTGAACAACTTCATGAAGGAGAATATTCTTGAAGTGTATGTTAGCTGTATGAGCAATGAAACATCTTGCTGTTCTGTGGTGGTACTGTTTAGTGGGATCTTCTTTGTATTGATTCTAATAAAATGAAAATAGGTCAAAGAAGCCCTCTTCTTATTTTACTTCTTCTTCACATTTCAGTTCTGTGGTGGTTCTGTTTTGGTACTGTCCTTATTGAAATATTCTTTATTTTGATTTCAAAATGAAACTAGTTCAAAGAAGCTTCATGGGAAAAGAGGGCATAGCTTAGAACTTGAAGGTGAAGAGAACCTTGTCTGCACACCTGAGTGTTCCTGGGCAGCTGGTGACAAAGGTTTTAGTAGTGACAGTCCAAACCCATCAATGTTGCAGGGAGAAAGTCAAAGGAGGTAACTTTGTCCTTCACTAGAGTTCTGTGTCCCACTTTGTTTATGAAAGGAAATAAAGAAAAAAAAAACAGAAAAAAGAATGGAATTTGAGTGGCCAAGAAACAGTCCACTCCAGTACTCCGCATTGCACTTTTTGGGCTTTAATAAATATTTCCTAATTATAGTTTTAGATGTTTTTTTTTTGGGAGTACTATTGACTCTGATAGTCTGATAGTTTTAGATGTTATGATTATGTGTTTATAATTATTAAACTTTTTTTCCAAGTTTGCCTGTTTATTATAATGATCATTTTTATTGATGACAACAGAAAAGGTATCATGGACAACCAATTTGGCAATTCATTGGATTGGAATAAGGTGACAAAGACTAGGAGAGTAGATCAATTACAGAAGCATAATATACAGCAGACTGATGGTGCCAAATATATGTCTTACATTAAGGTAACCCATTGTTTACAGATATTTTAATATGCCCTTGATTCATCATATTGTTGCTATGATACCTTGCGAACAATTTAGTATATGTCTTCTGTGTTTGTTTGGTTCACTACGACACCAGCGCATCTCCTTTTTGTCATTTCCTATGCGTATTGAATGGATTCCTAATCCAGTTCCACTTCTGGTCTTTTCAGGTTAGCAAGGAGCACTATGAACGTGTCAAGAATAGCATGAAGCATAATAGCAATAGCATCCAATCAAGGTCTCTAAACAATGTTTTAGGTAACATCAAAACTCTCCATGTAAAGCCATTTGAAGCGTATGAGGAAGAAGAGAGGCAGAAATTACATGAACACTGGTTAGCGTGTTCTTTGAAGTGCAAATATTTTTTAAAATTATTTTTAATTTGTTCCGGAGTTCTAGTTTTCATTTCTTTCCCTCTCCCATTTATTTTTCAGGTTGCAATTGGCAAAAAGAGATCTTCCTGCCCATTATGCAGTCTGGTTGAAGAGACAGTCATGTGAATGGCAATTGAGAGAGTCTTTAGGTCATGATTTGAAAGAAAAACTGAAATCCCTACATGAGGTCTGCTTCTTTTATCCCTTCCTTTTCCCTTATTTTCTTAATTTTGTTTTTAGAGAATAGAAGTATAGAAATTTTGGTTTTTGAGAGATGGTGGAGCTTGAGTTTAGGAGTAGGGGTGTAAACGAATCAAATCGAGTCAAATATCTTACTACTCGATTCGAATTCGACTATATTGAGGACTATTCATATTCGTGAAATATTCGAATCTCAAATTTTATTCGAATTCGATTCAACTACATTATTCGAATATATTCGGTTTGACTCGAATATTCAAATTCGAAATGCCTAACTTTATATATATATATATATATATATATGTTGAATATTAGGAAACTATTATTCAATATTAGGAAACTCCTAGTGGACTGGACTTAGTTTTCTATTCTTATTAGGGTTTCCTATTCCTATTATGGTAGATTTGGTAGGTAGTTTAGTATATATAGAGGCATAGAGAAGAACCCCATTGTACTCTTTCATTCTAATATACTCATACATTCTATTATTCTCTGATTTCTCTAATACTTTGCTTCCGCCTAACTGGCGGGTGGTTGTTATTCTCCACCCGCCAGGTCTTTCAATCCCTCAATTTCAACATGGTATCAGAGCCTAAACCCTAAAACAAACCCTAGACAAAACCTTAGTTGTTCCGCCATCGCTAGGGAGCTCCACTGTTTTCCGGCCAGATCTCCTTCCTCCGGTCTCTGATCAAGACGCCGCTGCAACCATTGGTTTTGTCTCGACGAGACGCTCCTGACTGTGTTTTCAGATCTTTCGTTGGTCGCCGGTCAACGGCCAGTCAACGCTGGTCAACAGTCAACTCCGGTCAACCTCGCCGGTCAACGTCTCCAACCACCCCTTGAGATTGCTGTTTTGGCCTTCTTTCGACTTTTTGGTGAAATTGAAAGCTTCTTTGGGTTTGTTGCCGAACTTCTTCCCATGGTGTTTGTGTTTTTGGTATAACCGTGCTATTCCTTTATCTCCGGTATGCCTTATCCCATGGATGTTAAGGTTCAGCACTACTATAAAAGCCTTTGATTATTTCCCATGTTTCAAGTAAGGCCGTAAGGGGGAGTGTGACTATCTATAATCAAACGGTGTTCTAGTTTACCTATTTTACTTTGTTTTCCCGGTTATCTTTATCTCGTTGCTTTGAGTTTATCTTCATTACTATGGGCTCTACTGCATCCTTTGCTATTCTTTGCTCCCTTTTCGCCTCTACCGCTCTCAATGAAGTTCAATGAAGGCTTTGTTAGCATGTCCTACTCTATCCTTGGTGTGTTCATCTCCATTCCCGAGGTTCGTGTTCAACTCCATCCTCGGTGTGTTCATTCCCAAGATCATGTTCAGCTCCGTTCTTGGTGTGTTCACCTTTATTCCCAAGGATTGTGTTCAGCTCCATTCTTGGTGCATTTGTCTTCATTCCCAAGGAAGGGTCAGGCATAGCGCAATCTCTTTTGAAGCCATCAATCCTAGAGTACTTATGTTGTTGTGGTGGTGTTCGTGTTTACCCTTGGAGCCATTATTCCCAAGGATGTTCGTGACAAGCTTCGCCCTTGATGCATTTCCAAGGGTTGTGTATAGCATTGTCCCTCTGAAGCCATCCAACACTGTTATCCTCTAGTTAGCTTTTAATTTTCATTTGTAATTTTGAGTGAGGTAGAGTGTTTGTTTTGATTCAAGCTTGGAACTTTCAAATGTTCCAGCTTGAGGGGGAGTGTTGAATATTAGGAAACTATTATTCAATATTAGGAAACTCCTAGTGGACTAGACTTAGTTTTCTATTCCTATTAGGGTTTCCTATTCCTATTGTGGTAGATTTGGTAGGTAGTTTAGTATATATAGAGGCATAGAGAAGAACCCCATTGTACTCTTTCATTCTAATATACTCATACATTCTATTATTCTCTGGTTTCTCTAATACTTTGCTTCCGCCTAACTGGCGGGTGGTTGTTATTCTCCACCCGCCAGGTCTTTCAATCCCTCAATTTCAACAATATATATTCGAATACTAGTCGAATCGAAAATACTCTGATTCGTATTCGTATTCTAAAAAATTCAAATCAAATATGTATTCGAATTCGAATCACAATATACGAATTCTAAACACGAATCAAATTTAAAGTATTTGTATTTGATTTGTTTACACCCCTCTTTAGGAGTAGAAGCTTGTTTCTATTCCTAAAGTTCTTCTGCCTCTTGTTCTTCTTTCATTAAAGTATGTTTAGCAACATTCTCTGATTCAATATGTTTGCATTGTTTGGTGTTTAGCAGGATGTTCTGTTTCCATATGTTGGTGACTTTTTCCCAGAGTAGTAATTTTAAAAAAGGGGCACAGGATCATCTTTCATTTGATTGAATATTTTGGTTCCTTTCTTTCTTACTTTGCTGTGTTCAAACCCCCAATCCCCTCTTTTTCTTCTGCTCCTGGGGTCATTAAACATGTTATGCTTTCAATATGCTAAATCCTCATTTGGAAATGAATCAGAAATTTTATGATTGATATCTATACTAGCTGCTGGGTTGGCAATTTTACTTTTTAATTGGTTTCAGGATGAAATGAAGGAAAATTCTGATGTCAAGTCCCCGGAAATGACAGACAACAAAGCAACGGAAGTTGAACCCACGATAACAACAGAGGTCTATTATCTTGCTTTCTATTCCATTCTAACCTGGTCCCTCTTCTTTCATTGACCAACACATCTATTCCCTACTTTTTGAATTGAGCGGTGTGCTATAAACCTCTTGAAGTGTTTGTTGCTTGTGACTTTAGATCCTCAAATAATATCTGTTTTCTAGTCTTGAGCCTAGTTGGTGGTGGTTCTCTATCTGAACCAAGTTGCTTGGTCTGGAAGCTCCTCCTTTACAATGTATATATAAAAACAGGAGTAATTTATTGGTCTTGCTACAGAGTTCTGACGATGATGAGGATGAAGATGAAGATGAAGATGAGGAAGAGGAAGAGGAAGAGGAAGATACATCTGATGGGTTGCTCCTGCATCAAACCAATAAAGCAGGAGATCACAGCTCACCTCCCGTGTTGGAGGTTGATTATACACCTTTTGGATGATCAAATGTTTTTTGGTTTATTATCATTCGCATTGCATAAGTTCTCTAATATTTTGTTCCTCGTTTTTTGGTGAAACACCTTTTGTCATGTATAGGATGAAGACATAGATAAGCCTGATTGCATGGTTGAGGAGAAGATTGGTTATAGCACGGCAAACATCAAAGATAATAGTGGGTCTAGCTCTACTTCCGAACATGATCAAAAGGTGCAACAAATCGTCTCACTTGGTGATACTAATCAGTTCAACCAGCTGGATCCAGATCCAAGTGACAATGAAATTATAAAAAAATTGGATGAAGTTTCCTCATCTGTCTCAGAGTACTCTGAAAGATTGAACAACAAAGATGCTCCATTAAATCAGGGGGGACCTCTTGCTTCTGCCGATCACGTCTGGCCAGTGGCTAACATGCCTGGCCCCTTCAGTTCTACTCCAATGGATAATGAGTACTCTGCTTCTGAGGAGCTGCCACTTTCACATCCCCAAGTTATGGATGGTCAAGCAGCGCACCTTGTTAATCTGGACGTTCACTCTTCTGAAAATGATGTTGGGAAGGCCAGGTTGCACAGACAATCTAACTCGGTGTCTTTTTTCAATTCTTACTCTCATGACCGCAATGAATTATTTCAACCGTTCTTAAAGAGCAATGCTGGCTCAGTTCATAATGAAACAAAACAGTCTTCGTTGGCTTTTCAGTCAGGGGACAACTTAATGGTAGAATCTGGTCAATTTTCCGGGCATTTCAAGGAACAGGTTCATGCACCACTTCCTTTGGTGTTGAAGCACACAGGACTGAATGATCTTTATATGCATCAGAATGTTCACGGGAACGAGTACACTGATGGAGGCACGTACTCATTTCCAAGGCAAGAAAACTTGCATGTTGGCGGGATGCAGGATTGGGATATGAATGCTGTGCGCATGCCGGCTCCACAATCTCATTTGAATGGTGGAGACTTGGGCCAGAGTTGGTTCTCAGGCGAGAACCGAGCCCATGGTGGATGGTCTGGTTTGGAAAGTGGTGTTGGTCCCTCCCAGGGCATCAGAAGTGGAAATGCATCTGATCAGAGCTTGTTCAGTGTTTTAACAGAGTGTAATGAATTATGTCGTGGTAGCTCCTATGATACGGTGGTGGGGTCTACAGAGCGATTCATGCAGTCTGGTAACTACGACGAGATGGGGGTAAGAATTCCTTCGGCGAGCAACACACAGCAAGCAACTAATCCGCTCGCCTATTTGAGCAGCAGCCACGAAGGGTCCGGGGGTCCTACCAACAACATGGGATGGGTTAACGTGGCAAACCAGAACTCTGGATTACAGGATTCATTGGGTAAACCATTTTTGAAGTCGTGGAATCAATAATGACGATCACGTCTGGAGCCTGGAGGGAGACAGATGTATCTGCCAGAACTCGGAATGTTTTGAAGAGAAAACTGTAGATGCGGGGGCGGAGTATGAAGCGAGAAGAAGGCGTAGAGCACTAAATAGACAGACAGAGAGACACATCAAAATTGAGATGAATGAAGAAAGGAGGTGGGTAGGTATTTCAGGCCTGCATTATATAATGTACATCCGCAAGAACAAAGCTTCATTTCATGTATATATACCTAGACCTAGACTAGATGGTGGTGGAAAGATTTGTTTAGTTGTGGGATTAGAGGAGGAGGATATATTCACAAACTTTGTGGGTGCATGCTCATGTTGTCTTTATTTTGGTTCATAAAAGGTGATCTCATCTCTTTCTTTGATATGCTATCTTCAAATTTTGATGCATATCATATCGTCACTGCTTCATAAGCTGTTGCTTTTATTGCTGCCTTTAATGCTTTCAGGTTTGAGAAATCCTCTTCTCAATTTTCCCCATCAGCTTTTCTACGTCTTAATATTTTGTTCATTCTTTGATGCCTTGTATTCTTTATTACTTTCATTTTTCATTCAATCAATGTAAAATCGTAAAGTGCTACCTTGTCATTTTCCCAGTGAGGAAACTAACGCACTCCCAAAAGTGCACTATAATAACAGAAGTGCACAATAAAGAAGTTAAACTTTCAAAAGATAATAGTACATGATCTAAATAAAAAAGTGCACAATAAAATACTTAAAGGAAAGAAGGGGGCAACAAAGTCATTCCCTACGATCAATGATGAATACAGTTTTCCGAGCAACCTCATAGATGGTCATATTCGCGGACTGTTTAACAAAAGAAAAGCTAATATGATTGAAATCATTAGTTATTACACGAATATCTTCAAGCACTAAATCAAAATAAGAAACTTTTGATGCATTGTTTAGTCCTTGAATAACCAACAACGAGTTTGTTTCGATCTGCGCATAGTCCATGCTCCTCGCCTTCAACCATTTTAGAGCCTCTCGAATACTAATTGCTTCTGCAAGCTTAGGATGAAACTTGAAAGTCACCTAGGCAGTCAGTTGCCACAATAGCTACAAAAGAGCCTGCACTGTCCTTGATAATAAACCCCAAGCCAACTTTCTTGTCTTGACTAGCAATAGCAGCATCAGTATTCAATGCCACTTGGAGGTTTTTCCCATTTTGCAATAGTGCCCTGTTGTGTTCTCGTCTGAGGATGTGGGTGGAAAGATCTCCAGTTAATGGCAATATTGTTCCACAGTTTATGGTTTCTAGCTCCCTAAATCTTCCAACAAGTAGTGAGGAGGAGACAACTTGAATCATCATCTAGAGATTTTATATGCCAAGATATCCAGTCTGCCATGCTCATGTCTACACATAGAAGAATGTTTGGGATGGGCCTAAGACAGTTATGAGCAGAAGTGCAATTAAATAAGAAATGTCCAATTGATCACAAAATGCAAACTGGGGAGCAATCAACTCTTCTTAATATGAGGTTATTAGTAGTAGGAAGCAAGTTTGAGCATGCCTGCCAAATGAAGTTCTTGACCTTTGGGGGAATAGCCATTTTCCAGACATTGGTCTAGTGATTGGTGTTATCAACCTCCAAATTTCCTCTCATAAGTCTGTAGCTGCTCTTAACAATGTAGGAGCCCCACTTTCTTCACCATACTAAATGATCTTGTCCTCTTGGGAATTATAAGAGATGAGAATTTTCATAATGTGCAATCTGTCTTCAGCCTCAAGCAGGTCCTCTAAGATCTTGTGGTCCAGTCGTCCTTCTGCATATTCATAAGGGAGTTCACCTTAATTCCTTGGAGCTGATCAGGTCCTATGGATTGGATAAACCATGACTCCTTACATGTCCACCATGGATCTTTCCACACATCAATAGAAAGACCATTTCCCACTCTCCATCCACAGTTGGCCGAAATGAGGGCTTGTGTTTCCATTATGTTACGCCAAACAAAAGATGGATTGCTTCCTAATATCACATGAATAAATGATGAGTTTTTAAAATACCTAGCCTTGTATACCTTTGAGGCAAAAGATTCGGGGAATTGGATAAACCTCCAAGCTTGTTTCCCTAGCAGTGCTAAGTTAAATTCATGGATTTTTCGGAACCCCATGGCAAATTTAGGCTTACAAAGATCAGTCCAATTCTTCCAATGAATGCACTTACCATCCTTTTGAGACCCTTGCCACCAAAACCCATTCAAAGCCACTTCAATACTGTTACAGAGCTCCTATGGGAGTAAGAATAAGCTCAATGCATAAGAAGGTATGGCCTGTAGAACATTTTTTATCAGGACTTCTCTACCTGCTCTTGAGAGGAACTTATTGTTCCAGCTATTAATTCTGCCAATGACTTTGTTCTTTATGAAGCCCAAGATCTCATTTTTCTTCCTACCAATTAGAGAGGGTAAGCCCATGTACTTCCCAGATGTGGAGCCTTCCGGTATACCCATGATTTCCATAATGATCTCCTTCAATCTGTTATTAAGATTTCTGCTAAAGAAGATCAAAGATTTGGTGAAATTAATAAACTGCCCAAATGCTGCAGAAAAACCAATAAGAGTTTTCTTCATGATCCCCACTTCCAATGGGTTTGCTCTGCAAAAAGAAACAATTGTCTGCGAAGAGGAAATATGATATCTTCGGTGCGCCTCTGGCCACCGAGATACCTTAAATACTGCCTTTCGAGCTCTCATTCTGTAAGAGTGCACTCAAACCTTCTATGATAAGGATAAATAGATATGGAGACAAGGGATCCTCTTATCTCAAACCCCTTTTGGGATGATAGGGCCTAGAAATTGCCTATCCTGGATGATAAAGAAATCCACAGAGGATATACAAGCATAGATCATGGACACAAAAATAGAATCAAAATCCAATTTCGAAAGAATCTCCTTCACCAAAGACCAATTCACCCTATCATAGGCTTTACTCGTATCCAATTTCATCCCAACATACCCCACCTTCCCCTGGGTTTTCCTCTTCAGGTAGTGTTGGGTTTCATACACTAACAAGAGGTTATCAGTAATTAACCTACCCGGCACAAACGCACACTGGGCTTCAGAGATGATATCACTAAGAAGAGGTTTGATTTTGTTTGCTAGAGCTTTTGCTAGGATTTTGTACATGACATTACAAAGGGCTTGGGCTGATTTGTGTCGGCCAAAGAAGTTTGGGGGTTGGGGGTTTTGGTCAATTTGGGAGATAAATGTGGCTATGTTTGGCAAGCAAGGATGGAAGTTTTTGAATGAGCCGAATGCACTGGTAACGAAAATCTTTAAAGCTTGACACTTTTCAAAGTGGTTTTTTCTTGATGTTGTGCCAGAGTCTAATCCTTCGTTTGTTTGGACTAGTATTCGTGAGGCTCAGAGTTTATTGAGGGAAGGGGTTAGATGGAGGATAGGTGATGGGGAGAATGTGAGTGTATGGGGCAACCCTTGGCTCTCGGATAACATAAATCCCTACGTTTTAACTCCGAACCCGGTGTATTTGGATACAACTCCTGTAAAATCTCTATTTTCTACTACGACTATAAGGTGGGATATGGAATTGTTGAGATATGTTTTTTTTGATAGGGATATTAATCTTATCTTGAGTGTTCCCATTTATTCAATGACAGTGGCTGATTATTTATATTGGAAACGGGAGGAGAGTGGTATGTATTCTGTCCGAAGTGCTTATAGAATTGTCAAAGGATTGTGTGTGAATGATAGGGGGTGTGAGTAGATAAAATGTGGAAAATGAACCTTACTCCAAAGATTAAATTTTTTTCTTCTGGGCATTGTGTTCTATGAAGTTGCCTACTAAAGACGCTTTGCTTGTAAAACGGGTGTGGTGCGATCCCATGTGCCCTTCGTGTGATAACACTAAAGAGACTGTTATTCATTTATTTGCAAACTGTAGTTTCGCTCATGCTTGTTGGACGGTCTTGAATAAGGATTGGCAGCTTAGTAGGATGGAGTCGATTCGAGAATGGGTTGATGATATATGGAGTCATTTGTTGCTTGATTTGAAGGAGAAAGTTGTGACTATATGCTACGCAATCTGGGCGAATAGGAATGATGGGGTTTGGAATAATCATTTTAAAGATCCTGAGACCTTGGTGCATCATGCTTGCTGTTTTGTGGCTGATTGGCAATCTTTCCAGAAAAAGTCATCTAATGGTCTGAATGTTATTGGCCGACAGTATACGCAGCAATGACAACCTCCTACAATGCATATTCTTAAAGTGAATATTGACGATGCATTGGATGTTCATAACCGGCGAACTGGATTTGGGTGGGTTGTGCGAAATTATGAAGGGGGTGGTAGAAGGGGTTGCATTGAAGTGTGTGGAGGGGTTGTTTGAGGTGCGTGAGGCAGAGGCCATGTATGCCTGGGAAGTGTTGAGTTGGATTAAGAGGAAAGGTTGGCAGAGGAATATTCTTGAAATAGATGCCCAAGTTGTCACGTAGGCAGTAGCTCGGGGTGGTGATCTCTTTCCTTATGGTGGCCTTATTAACGAGATTACGAACCTTATTCAGCAATTTGAGGCGGCTTCGATCAAGTTTGTTCATCGTGAATTCAATATGTCGGCTCATATTTTAGCGAAGACAGCTCTTTGGAATTCTAATAGTAATGTAGTTGAGTATTTTGATTTTATTCCTCGCTATCTTTCAAATGTTCTGATAAACGATTGTGAGTTTTAATGAATTTCCTTGTTTTTGTTTCAAAAAAAACTTCAATTTTTGTGTATGTTTGTTTGGGAACTAGGGTTCACGTACAGAAAAAAAGAAGATGATGAGTTTTGTGAGCAAAATAAGGATCAATACTATATTTATACGAACAAGATAAAAAAGCAAGTCGTACGACTTGCATTTCTTATATAACTTCTGACAAAGACAAAGTACGTATTTTTGTGAAAAAGAATGATTTCAAAAATTTGAGAAACTCAAGTGTGACTTGCGTTTTTGACTAGAAATTTAAGTTTCAAATGAGTTTTTTTTTTTTTTTTTCTTTTGTTCAAGTTTTGAAAGTTCTGGATTGTTGTCCGTTCTTCATGTTTTTTGTCATTTCAGTCAATTTTCCACCTAACATGACGACCAAAATATTTTAATTAAAAAAAAACAAAAATGATGTGGCATTCAAGGTATGCAAAGAAAATGATATCACATTTAATAGGTTAAAATGGTTTAATAGCACCTGTGTTTTAAGTTTAAAAGTGTTGATTCAGAGCCTTTTATGCATTTTTTCAAGTAAT
This sequence comes from Ipomoea triloba, assembly GCF_003576645.1. NCBI lineage: Eukaryota > Viridiplantae > Streptophyta > Magnoliopsida > Solanales > Convolvulaceae > Ipomoea > Ipomoea triloba. The sequence goes on along the minus strand of NC_044927.1, from coordinate 6,642,043 downwards.
TTAGGGAAAATTGCGCTTTTCGTCACTAAGTTATAGCGTAATTGTATAATCATTTATGAGTGTTGATCATGTTCACATTTTGTCCCTAAGTTATTATTGTCGTTACACTTTTACTTCTTGAATTATACTGAAATTTCAAATTTCTTCTCAAATGTTTTATGAGTAAAGGGATAAAAAGTACAACTTCAATAATAATTTAGGGACAAAAAGTGAGTATGATTAACACTTAGATACGAATTCTACAATTACTCTATAACTTAAAATACAAAAGTACAATTTTTTCAATAATTTAATAGCTTATTTGACCATTATTCCAAAGAAATTTAAAATTTATTTGTTTTGAGTAGGACAAACCTTAGTCTTTGTGACGCAATCTATCGACACAATTTAATTGATTGGTGGGCAAATGGACCCCCGATGCGATGGCCGATGGCGATGATAATTACAATTTACAAATCGGAAAGGAAGAACGAAAGAGAAGATAAAAAAAATTTCTTTCAAGTGTTCAACCCTTACCCCTCCCTCCTCCACCTCATCCTTCATCGCTAAATCCGATTTTTTTCTTGCAATAATACTGCATTTTGCTATCCATCCAATATCTTTCATTGTTTCCAGGTGAAATATATAGTAGATCAAGGGGAGGGGGGGACTCAACAACAACACAGGGTTCGTCGTCAGATCTGCTGAGCGAGATTCTTTTTGGCTCAGCATTCGCTTGCTTTTCCATTTCCGGATTGCAAAATACAGCCGCGTCCTTCTTCGCCCTGCTGCCTTTACTCATCTTTTACCCGAGGTGAATTTGCTCAGCTTCTTCCCTTTCTGCATTCTTTTCCGATTGAATGAAATTCAATTTCTTTGGAGATTTCCGCGTTTTCCGGGGATTGATAGATTTGTCTCACATTTGTATCTGTATTTCTTTGCTTGGAATTTAATTGACGACTATGTATTGTTTTGCTCGGAACCACGGCCAGATCGAGAATTGATTTGATTCTATGTAAAGATTTACATTAACCCTGAATTAACTGCCTTTTTGTAGCAGCACAGTTGGTATCACCTTTCATTTCATCTTCCCTTGATTATTGCTGTCATTTTTGGCTCTTAGCTCTCTCCCTCCCTCCAATCTTCTCCATTTTTTTATGTCAATAAGGAGTAGTTGGTTTTATCTATCTGTTGCAAATGATTTCCACTTGAATCTAGTTTTTACTTATTTGATATTGCCTTGTAATTCAACAGTTTAATGTAACCACATGGTGAACTTTAGCCATTCCATAACCACCACCCTATCTCTGCACTGGTATTTGATGCAATGCACCCCCCAACTCACCTTTATCTCTTTAAAGATAAAAAAAATTTGATTGATGTGAAGATGGTTAAGAAGCAATTAGGCCTAATGACTTCTCTAATGGATGCTAATGCTTCTTTGAAGCCGGCTTTCCAACTTCATTGATGGGTGCAACAGATGGTATGCCAATCACTGTTTTGCAAGAACTGACCTCAGTTGATTGCTTAAGTATTCTCACCACTCTGAAGATTCTGCTTGGCTGCAATCAACCTTATGGGGGAGTGGGTGATTGGAGCAATCATCAACCTTTTCGGCAGCATTGCCATTAATTTTGGAACCAACCTTCTAAAACTGGGTCATGATGAGGTAATTCATACTTTCACTAGTTTTTTCCTCATCTATTAGGTACTTCAATTACTATTTTCTATTTGAATCTTGTCTGCCTTACCCAAATTTTGGCAACTGAAAATTGCTCGTAGTCACAAGGCTTGCACACTTGAGAAAATAATGATTGCCAGCACAGCTCATGACTGCACATTTTAGTTGTGTGTCTTCCTTATTGTGAGGTAGCTGGGTTAGTCAATGTCAACTGTAATGACTAATTATTGTATTATAGAAGGAAAAGTATTCCATGCTGGACACGGAGGGAACAAATGGGAAGGCTGCAATGAAGCCCATAATATATTCCCAAACATGGAGAATTGGTATACATCTGTTCCATGGTGGTTTATTGCTTGCAAGTGATTCTCTTTCTCTACTGGATATGATCATGTCTGATGGTGAATTTCTGGTGCAGGAATTATTTTTTTTGCTGTTGGGAACTGTCTAAATTTCATTTCATTTGGATACGCTGCTCAGGTCAGTAGACATTTTAGTTGGCTTTCAGCTGGAGGTGTATACTTTGGATTTTTATTTTTTAAATTTTTTTTGGGGTTTCCCTCATCCATTTCATAGCTATGAGTTTTCACTCTCTTGGTATTTTTCTTTTTGCAGTCACTACTTGCAGCTCTGGGATCTGTACAATTTGTTTCTAACATTGCTTTTGCCTACTTTGTATTGAACAAAACTGTGACAGTCAAGTGAGTCAGTCTATCTTATACTCTAGACATTGACAGAATATTCTAGTGATTTTTCTTAAAAATTTGTGTTACTTATAGTATGAGTTTCACCATGACCAATGTTGTTTCCTTGCAGAGTAATGGTAGCAACGACTTTTATTGTTCTTGGAAACATCTTTCTTGTTGCTTTTGGCAACCACCAGTCACCTGGTATGCAATTGAATGAGTACATTGTTGTTTTATTTCTTATAGTCTGTATTTATAAAACTGTACCCAGATTTTACTTCTAAATCATATTTTCCTGATTAGATGGCATCAGAGGTATTGAAATATTTTAATCTGAGATGTACATGTCCTGCAGAACCTTGTTTTTGCTGATGCAAGAAAGTAATTTCCCTTGTGATTAGTTTCAGCTTCTTAACTTCTTTTATGAGAGTGGAAGACTACAACTAACTTCATTAGATCCTAAGAAAGACATATTAGGGGTTATGATAAACTTGCATTAACAAAAGCTCACAGAGAAATAGAGTCAATAGTTCAATATTGCTGAATCCAACTAGTTTTAGGTTAAGGCCTTGTAGAGTTATGTTGAGTTCTGTATATGTAATCTATTTTGTCATCTTTAGTGAGATTCTCCCTCGAAGTTACAGCCATGTGATGCAGGCTGGGGACATGGATATGATACAGGAAGGCAACAATACTTTTATCAATTATTTAATAGATGTTTTAGTTAGATTAAAATTGCTTAATAGTTGGTTATCTACTTGTCTTAGGCTTTTAGGTGTTCCAGATATTTGATTCAATTAGAAGTCTCTGTCTTAATTAGTTAGACTATTAGTTATTAGAGTCTTGTATTTTCCCTATTATAAAAAGGGAGAATTCATTGGATTAAGGGGAAGCAGAATTTTAAATCCCAAAAGGCGGACTAAAGGAGTTTTGGCAAAACACTTCTTCCTATTCCTTCTTCTGCCTGTGATTTATGCCATAACACCATGTTCAGGCCCCATTGCCGAAAGTGCATTAGAGTATAGCTGATGTGGTATTTCTGATAATACTGTAACATATTTTATTTCCTTTTCTTTAAAAATACCTTTTGAAATTGTAGTGTAAAAGTATGAAAATAGTCAATACATTACTCTCATGCATTTTCTGTTTCTTGTATATTATTGAAATATTCACTAAAAACACATGTATTAAGTGTTTTTTCATAGAAATCTCTATATTTGGATGTGTTTTATTTACTTTGGGGTCATATATTTTTCTGATTATTTTCACTTATTGTTCATGAAATTGGATATTCCTCTCTTTTTTTTTTGTTTGCAGTTTATACACCAGAACAGTTAGCAGAGAAGTACAGCAATATTACATTTCTTCTATATTGCCTGATTTTGGTCCTAACCGTTGCTTTGCTTCACTCAATATACAGGTAATATGAGAAATCAACATAATTCTGTCTACACAATTTTTGGGTAGTCAAACAAACAATAAGTTTCTTTTCAATTTTTCTGTTTTCTGAAACATTCTTATATTCAGGAGAGGGGAACAGCTGCTCAGTGTCCCTGGAAATGACCTCAAGCCCTATTGGCAGATGCTGCTTCCATTTTCATATGCAATTGTTTCAGGTGCTGTTGGGTCATGCTCAGTGTTGTTTGCAAAATCTCTGTAAGTTGCCTCTTAAACTTTTCATTGCCCCTTAGTGGAGAAAAATCCAAATTGAAAATTTGTGCATGTGTGTGCAGGTCAAACCTGCTAAGATTGTACATTTCCAGTGGTTATCCACTGCATAGCTGGTTAACATACTCCATGCTTCTGCTATTTCTTAGTACAGCTGGATTTTGGGTACATATTTATTAAACCCTTGTTGAATACTTGACTATTTAAATATTTTTTGACTAGATGAGTGTATCCCTTGTAAACTTTTGAGTTTATTTGATCTAACAATGATTGCAGATGGCTAGGTTGAATGAAGGACTTTCACTGTTCGATGCAATTCTTATTGTGCCCATGTTTCAGATTGCTTGGACCTTCTTTTCTATTTGTACAGGATTTGTGTATTTCCAGGAATATCAGGTTCTTTCTCTCTTTTATGTCTGTGATTTCAGGAGTATCTATAATCTTTTTTTTTTTTTCCTCTGAAGATGCAATTTGAAAAACACAAATTGCACAAGGTTTGCATGACTAGCATCTATTGACCATTGTTATCCCCATTTTCTGCTTCCTGAATTCTGATTGCTGTTGATTCCTGTAGTTAGGATGGTCTGATTTAATTAGAAAAGTTTTTCTAAGGGCCTTCAAGTCATGGTGTTAGACTGTTAGGTGTGATGTACTTATTGGATGTTATTTAAGCAGGTATTTGATGCTTTACGAACAACAATGTTTGTGCTTGGAATGGTTTCTGTATTCATAGGCATATCTTTGCTGGCACCAGATGATTCCAAAGGTGTGTAATTAATCAGTCCTGGATACAACTATATTAGATTTTAATTGTGCCTGGTCATTGGAAAATCCTATCTCAAATTTTTGCAGGAGGTGAAGTCAAGGAGAGACCTCTAGTTTCTGATTCAAGTCTGTCAAATGATGTGGGAAGGTATGTGAGTTCTCAAGTTTTCTATGTGGAATGCATTCTTTTTATTAAACATTGGTTTCAAATTATTAAAATCCTTATGGTAAATTCTTTTGCAATTTGCTTGATTTTACATATAAGGGGTTTCATATATACTCTCTTATAGGAAGTATTTGTGTAAGCACTTTGTAAATCTGATTGTACTTTTCAAATATCTACATGGCAGGCTGGTTATGTCATCTGAAGATTCTCAAATTAAAGACATGAGATCATTTAAACAAGTAATGCTGACGAGATCTGCAAGTTTGATTATCAAGGCAAAGGTTCTGATATTTTATTTAACTCTATTATTCCTAAGTAGAAGTTGGTGGGTCCTTAATTTGTGTGGACAATGGCTTTTATGCAGGCTGCATGTTCACTATCATTAGGTTTGGGGGATAATTCACTTCACGCATCCTCAGTTTTGGTGATGCCTATGGTGTCATCCAAAATGAATGGCTTCCGAGGAAGTGGGCTTGACCGGGCCAAATTATTTTCTGTTAGAGGCCAAGGTTGGAGCAAAATTTCTGTGGATGAGGATGGTGAGAGAATTTTGGAGGCAACTGCAATGCTTCCCCAGAGTGTTGGGGGTAGCAGTAGTATGGTTACATGATAGCTTAAGCAAAGTAAGACCAATACCCCGGTTATTTCTACCATACCATCGTTTTGCCAAGATTTTTAGACACTGTTATTAATGTCTGTCTATAGTTGTGCCTGCAAGACTGCTAAGGGATTGATTGAGTTACGTTAGTTCCCAGAATATAACGGATGAAGGGATATATGTATTTAGTGTTGGTGGAGTTGAATTTGAGAAAGTTTCCATTGGTAATTTGAGTTCAGGAATTGGGGTTGTGAAATTATGGCAATCTATGTTGGGATCGGAAGATGGTGAGGCGAAGAGGCATGAGGTGGGTAGTTTGGCGGCAGTCACCAGCTGCAAGGTCTCCTAGCAATTGTTTGAAAAGAGAGGTTAGTACAGTAGTATGTATCAGTGTAGTACAAATTCTGGAAATGACTGTGATGTGTATAAGCAAGCTGCTATGGTATGGTCCCTGTGTGTGTAGTGAGTAGTGAGCATAAGGGTATCCTTTTGTATCTTCTTCTATAGACTATAGACTAGACTATAGTGGGTAAATCTCAGAACACCCATTGTTCAGAACTTACACTTGTAATACCAAATCCCCCTTGAATCATAAGGAGGGGGAGTTCCCAATTGGAGTGAGTTCCATTACATACAACATTTTAGGCCTTTATAATTTGAATTCCTCCCAATTCTCTTTTATTTTTCTTCTTTCATTCTCTATAATAAGTATTGAGGATTTAAGTTTTGTCAAATTCATTAGGTTAAATTACTGCCACATCTGAAAGTGGAAGCTTAGTAACCAGCAAATCAATGATAACTTAGACTCAATTGTTTGTTTTTTTTTTCTTGGCCAATTTAAGGGAGTTTGCCAAAAATTAAATTAAAATTAAAAGCCCCTAATGATACAGATTTTACACTTTTTACCTCTTTTCGTATCAAACATGACAACAACTTTTTACCTTACAAATTATGAGATCAAGTTCAAACTTTTTTTATTTATTAAAAGGAAAAGGGTGAAATAAGCCTTAAACATTACCTGAAAAATTAATTAGGTCTCTAAACATTTAAAAAGTGCAATTAAACATTTTAATATGTTAAATTGGGACAAAGAAGCCCAAAAATCGAAGTAGGTCATTTACTGTTCAGCGGAAAATCTGGCGACCACGACTATAGAACCGTTGCCAGTCACCATACTCCAGCGGAAGGCGACCAAATGGAGAACCCTCGCCTGAGATGGAAATGACTTGTAATAGCACGTCAATTACCAACTATTAGACTTCATTGCCCCGATATAACATGTCAAGGGACCTAATTGACTTTACAGGTAATGTTTAAGGACTTATTTGACCATTTTCCCTTTATTAAATAACTCCTTAAATCTTTTTTTGAAACCAACTCCTTAAATCTTGTTTACAAAAAATAACCCCTTAAATCTAGAGTTCAAACCTCACTTTGGTTATGTTAATGCCTGAAGTGATTATCTGCTAAGGCATTATTTGGAGCCATAAATTGTTAGTTGAAAAATGGGCATTCATTGATGATGATGCACGCTCACACGTACATGTTAATTTTGTGACTCTGATCAAACCACAACTGTTGACAAAAAGCATTGAGGCAACCAAACATAACCAACTCTTGTTAATTGGAATGAGCTGAAAAGAGTTTACTTGTTCCATATAAAAATCTTTGCAGCATTATATTTGTAACTATCAGACCAAGCTACTTTGCAACTGTCATCAATCCAAAATTTATATGAAGCAATGCAGGTCAGAAATAGAATAATAAATTATTTTTATTTTAACAATAAAGACAGAATAACTGACACCCTACATTCATATCATTTGGATGACAGAATAAGACATTTCACAACATTGTTTTAGGATTATGATGGAGCATCCACCATCCACTACTTTGCAATTTGATGGCATCAATGGTCTATTTCAACCTATCAAGAGCACATTGTCTTTTCAAGCACTTCTTGCAGCTCTCCGCTCTTGTATGCCTCTGTAATCACAATGCAAGTAAGTTCTAAAACTTGTATGTAGCTACTGAAATGTATACTAACATAAACAGAATCCCATGTTTAGCACAATGTCATTATGATATGAGACCATAAACACGCCATTACGCCAATCCTTGTAGTCATCATCATAATCATAAAATAAGGAACAGTATTGTAACTGTTGTATAACTGATACATTTTCCAGGATGAACATGATTACTTTCCCACAATATGTCACATTTTACAATCCATGAATATTCATAGGATAAGTCCTGCAGCAGTAGTACTTATGGGAATGCAATCTTAACAACCATTTTGCCAAAGAAATTCTTGCATTGACAGTGGAAATAAAATAAACCCCAAAAATAACAGTATGAACTTAGGGTGTGTTTGGTTGGTGGGTTTAGGCATAAGGTATGGGTATCAAAGTGATTGTTAGTGTTTGGTTGATAGGCTTTGAGAATACTATTATGGGTTTGGAATACCCCATTAATGAGAAAACCCATACCCTTATTAAATAAGGGTTTCATTTCCCTTCCTCCTTTCTTCCCCAACTATTAAGGGGCCGTTTGGTTCGGGTAATCTCAGATTACCTAGGTAATCTGAGTCTGGTAATGTTATATTACCTTGTTTGTTTCAAGTTATGAGATTACCTGGTAATGTTACATTACCTCAAAGCTGACGTGGCGGTAATGTTTCAAGGTAATGTCATTACCCCCGTTTTTTTAGGTAATCTAAGATTACCTTGGTTATTCCAATTTTGCCCTTGTTAACTAATCCTTATATAATAATAATAATAATAATAATAATAATAATAATAATACTAACACAATAACATATATAAAATAAATATATGTTTATATAATCAAATATACATGTGTGTATATTTATATATTTATTATTTTAATATTAAGCATCAATACATTCATACATATAAATAAATAAAAATACACACAATAAAGGCACACAAATAAATAAATAAATAAATAAATAAATAAATAAATAAATAAATAAATAAATAAATATATATATATATATATATATATATATATATATATATATATATATATATATTAAAAGGACATTATAGTAAATTGTCCCATATAACCTAAAATATAACCCTTAACCAAACAAAGTAATATCATATTCCACAATCCAAACCAAACACATCAGGTAATCTTACATTCCCGAAATTTCACATTACCTTCCTGGAGGTAATCCTATTACCTGGGGTAATCCAAGATTCCGTGAACCAAACGCCCCCTAATAGTCATTCCCATTCCACCCAACTACCAAACATGTTAAATACTTTCACCAAAACCCATTACCCTTACCAAGTATTTGATACCCATTCCGATTCCGATTCTCATGTGCGAACCAAACGCACTCTTAGAAAGGCAGTACAAAATATAAATAGAGAAGTCAAAGATTAAATCATAATAACAAAGGATCTGAGATTAACACAAGCAGAAGTCTTCCACATCCTCAAGTAACTAGTGTAGGCCAGTTATGAAGTAATTTTTTCTTTCTTTAATCTTTATATGCTTAAATTAAAAGCAACAATGCCACCATTTCAATTTTTATACGCTTAGTTTAAATACAATCAAATCTTGAGTTGGCTTCTCTTCGAACTACGGAGTATATAATTATGGCTCATTTCATTCAGATAATGGAATAAGAGAGAATTCTGAGCCCAGGATGACGGGGCATTAAAAGATAGGATAAAGACTAAAGAGTGAGATTGGGTGGACAATCCCATGTTTGCTTAAGAGAATTAGTTGTGATTTAAGGATTGGACTAACAATACAATACTTAGGGTGCATTTATTAACTAGAAAAAAAAATTCCATTTTTCTGAAAAAATAGAAAGCAGAAAATGTGTAATTTTAGCACTGTTTTTCATTTTTTCCATTTTCTATTCTTCCAACTTAACAAAGGATTTGGAAAACACTTTTTTCTTGTTTTCCAAATAAAAAATATATACATAACTTCATCCATAATCACCTTTATCATTACCTACAAATTTCTACCCGCCCGCCTATTTATATACACTCCTACCTACCCAATCATCATGACATCATCTCTACCTACTTATCTTCCCGCCACCATTAGTTCTACTATCTATACTGTCACCACTCCGACTACATTTCCTACAAGCTTTTCTTACTTTAGCAACCATCATCTATCTACTCCATTTCCATCTACTTATCTCAATATCTACTACCACAGAAGCTAGGATATGCAGACAAGGCAGAAGGAAATGTAAGAAGACCACTTCCCTATTGCTGAAAAGTGTTTTTTCCTTTTCCAATTACAATCAAATTATTTTCCATTACACTGATATAGTCTTAATGTCAGATTTTCCTAAGATTCTGCATTACTTTCAAATAATGGTATTTGCTATGACATTGCATTTCTTACTGATTTCTATAACTCTAGTATGATAGGGGGAAAATGTATTCAATCCTAAACCTAAGCTGCTACTTTAATTTATCCTTACTTTTACAAGGATGAGAAGTGGAGTATAACTGTATAACTCATCTGTTTTTGTCCTTTATATGTTGATAATAGAAAAAAGACAAATATTTGGACAAATTTCCCTGTTTTCTTCACAAAATTTAACATAACTACATCAACATTTGGTTGCTCATTTTGCTAACCCTGTTTGGAATCAGTCAACTTTACCCATGTTTGGACCCAGCAACTTCAACTGCTAACCTTCTTACCTTCCCACATTAAAAATTAAAAAAATAATAATAATAAAATAACTCCAGCACTTCAATGTATCTAATCCCAGATATTCCTATTTCTGCCCTTCAACCCAACAAGTTTGTCCAAATGCTCAAAACATAGGAACCAAATTCAATATTCAAGTTCTACTCCATGTTATTTATAATAAATAGTTCAATAATATATACGTACCTACTGTGATGTCACAACCACCAAAAAATTCCCCATCAATGTAGAGCTGAGGAAAGGTTGGCCAACTGGAATACTCCTTCAATCCTTGTCGCAGCACTTCATTTTCAAGGATATTTATTGTCTCAAAAGGCATGTTCAAGGACTTTAGTATCTGCACCACCGTGTTGGAGAATCCACATTGTGGAAATTCCTTGGTTCCCTTCATGAACAACACAACTTTTTGTGATGTAACAACTTTATCCAAAGTAGTCTTCAACTCAGGACTTAGAGCTGCATAAGAGTGAAGAGAAATGCAAACCGAGCATAAATCAAAAACACTTAAAAAGGAACCAAACACTGTGGAAGTAACCCCCAGAAAATTCTTCAATTATTGCAACTGTGAATTGTCTCCCTCCTCCAAGTATGATACTTGGGACATGGAACACTACCCTAAAATCAATTTCTCTTCATTATCTTCACAAAACGTCCATTGAGATCATCATAGCCAAAAAGAGAAGTGAATATTCTCCCTAATTGTTGCGCATTTTCATGTGTTAATTGGTTATATTAGGAACCTCCCCCATCATTTTTCTCGTTTGAATTAACAACGGATGATAAAAGCAAGCAAGCACGCATTGAGTACTCACCGCATAAGCATCGAAAGGATCGAGATCCGGTTCTTCCAGAACGGTTTCTGCCGACGATAGCGGTATTTCGATTTGTGGAGCAGCGAAGTGCACGACAATAAGGAGTCGGAGCGTGCACCAGAGAAACATTGACATTAGGCGTAGCAGTGCTGGTGGGCGCTCTTACGAAGAGGGGCGCAGTCGTGAAAGCTATCTGCGATTGTAGCGCCACCGTAGAAGACATGGCGGATTGCTTCTTCGTTCGTTCAAGTCAAAATAGAAGGGGAACAGTCTTTCCTCGATCGTTACCCCTCGTCCGCTACCCAAATCGGCAAAACATCCCCTCGGCGGCTTAAACGTGTGATAAGAATGAACCGAACATAAAAAATCTTTTCGGTTTGTTAAGGTTTTAAAAATTATGTAAATGTTTGTGTGTGTTAATAAACAAGTTTATTGTCAAAGACTTGTGGTTAAGTGGCATTCGGTGTTCCGATTAACACTCCCACATGAATGATGTGAGTGAGTTCAAGCCACGTGTTACTGTACAATTATCATGCCAAAACTAACCTAATTAGAAGGTCAAATAACTTTGTTTATGCATAGTGATCATTTATATAGATGTCTTCGAGTATGAATTGAAACCCCCAATCCTTATTTATGTGAAATGAGTATTCTTCCTTTTGATTTTATACTATTATTTGTGTATATGTGTGTTATCATGTTCGTTAACTACTTGTAAGTAGATGAGCCCTTCATTAAGCCTTGGTTAAGAATTTGGGGTAAATACATGAGTTTGTAAATATAAATTCTTTTTATTTATCCTCCCGAATCATGTATATGAATTAGGCTCTACATGAACCATGATGCTTTGAAATGGTAAATACATGTAGTTATATGTCAAATTGTATGTATATGTATCCATGTATGTTCTATGACTTTGGATATCGAATGCATAATCGATTCTTAGTATGTTTGGATCGGATTGCTATGTTTGCATTAGAATGTTAAGATACATATATGCATATTTGTGTAAAAAGGCGTATCTTCATCCATTATTTGAACATGTACTCGAAATAGTGAGTTTTCCCAATGTTGTCACATATTGCTTCATAAAGTTGCATCAAAATGATGATCTTGTAGATCATGCCTTCCATTGCCAAAATGTGAATTTATTGATCTCACTTATGAAGGAAGCAATTATTTAACTTAGGCTCTAGATATTGAAATATATTTGGCATCTAAAAAGTTGAGCCAAGTTTTTGTTGATAAGTCACAGAGCACCGATGCCCAGAAGGCACAAACTCTCATTTTTAGATGTCACCACTTGAACTGCGACCTTAAAAAAATGAGTATTTCATTAAAAAAGTCTCTATTCCATTGTGCTCTACATCTTATGTTATATTTTCTTTATAATCTTCCATTTCATTTTGCAATATTGTTTATACGTACAATCAACGTGTTACAGTACAACTATCACGCGGAAACTGAGCTAATTAGAATGTCAAGTTACAACAATTAATAATTTAATTAATTAAAATTAAAGTGTTTGATAAATTAATTTTTTTTTTGAATACTACTAACTCTATTACAGTATCTGTTCATAACTACTTTCAGGGTTTGATGCCACTGGACCACAAGGTCCTTGGCATAAATTAATTTTTTAATTAGCTTATTTGTATAAAAAGACAAGGATAAACTAAGATATTAAGATTTTAATTAATGAATGGTAGATGGTGTTATTTTTGTAAATTAATAAAGATACAAACAGCCAAAAACCTTGTGATCAAGTGGCATAGCTGTGGCCCTCCAAGTGACGTTGGCTCTTTGTGCTTGTAACATAGTCAATGAAGTACTTTTAACCCTAGTAATATTGATCCACTCAGAGCTGGTTGCATAATCATATAATATAATAATACTTTTTTTAATCTCATTTTATGTTTTTTTTGGTTCGGTTAATGATATTTGATTAAAATTATTTTTAAATTAAATTTTAAACCAATTTTTTAAAGACATGCAAGATGGCTGAAACTTTGGTGTTAGGCTGGGGTATGACAAGCGAGCTAAGGTGCTTGTGTAAACACATTGCCAAGTGTTATATTGAACATATACTTTTGTTGCTTGGGGCTCAAGGTAAGATTTTCTTAATTTCTTCATCTCAGCCTCTCTTTCCTTTTATATTTTCTGTCTAATCTTTTGTTCGTAATTACCTAAAAAATATGGGTACTTATAATTTTCAATTTTAGATTTATAAGTTCTGCTTAGTAAAACTTATGAAGTTTAAAATAATAGTTTAAATCACTGTCCTCATCCTTTAATGAAAGTTGGTTGGTTTTGTTTTCCAAAAAAAAAAAAAAAAAAACCTGACATCTAAATATTTTTTCAAACATTCTTTACTTCATTAATGTAGAAGCAACCAAGAACTCATTGTTATTATTTAATATGAAAGAAAAGTATTTCTCTATTTATATATCCAATGAATGGATAAGATTAAAACAAATAATTAACATGAAGCAATATAGTAAAACATTTCATATTTAATCTATTTCATCATAAATATTAGGAATGCATAAATGCACCACAAAGTGTTCGAAAATACACTATTCGATGCAGTGCATGCATATCTTTTCTCAACCTACTGAAGCACAAAGAGTCAACAATTGACTTCGCTGAAACTCGAATCCGCTCACATCATCCATGTAGGAGTGTAAAACTGTAAATCAGGACACCGGGTGCCACTAGACCACGGGTGAAAAAAAAATAGATACCGAGTCATAAATATTGTTGACTAGGGATGAAAAATCAAAATACATCAAGATAAAAAAAATATTTAAAACAAAATATAAAACGTAATTAATTTGATAAAAAATAAAAAAAAAATACGATTGAAAGCTTTTTTTTTTTAGTACTATTGACTCAATGCCAATATATGGCATACCCATAACCCATGCCACTAGACCTTTTGGCCAATTGAATGCTTAATATATATATATTTAAAAAAAAAAAAAAAACCACAAACCCCACAAATAAAATTGAAAGCTAAACTTAGGTGTATTAGGACTCTACATAATAGAGTCATACTATAAGTCTTAGTCCTAGTTTACTTATGATTCTCAGTCCTAATTTACTTATGATTCTCTTGTATATATACTCTTGTATTCCTACAGTTATATTTTGTGAACTCTAATACAAACATAATTGTTCTCATCTGGTATCAGTCGCTAGGGTTTCGTTCTTGTTCCCATGGCTACGAATGACGGCTCTGCCTCTGAGCGGACCGTTTCAGATGTTGCTGTGAGTTCTGCGGCGCCGGCTCCCGCGTCGTCGCTCTCTTCTGCTCATCACTACATTAGCATCAAACTCAACCACTGCAATTTTTTGTTTTGGTGTACTCAGGTTCTCCCGTTTCTACGTGGCCATGATCTCATTGATCTTGTTGATGGATCGTGTCCTTGCCCGGAGGAGTTCCTCCCTGCCGTGTCTGCTGCTACCTCGTCCGCTGCTGCTGCCCGCGTTCAGAATCCGGCGTTTGTTGCGTGGTCTCGCCGTGATCAAGGGTTGCTGTCTCTCCTGGTTTCTTCGCTGTCCGAGGAGGTGCTCTCCATCGCCATCGGCTGTCGGACATCGAAGGAGTTGTGGGATGCCATGTGTCTTACAGGTCTTCTCCATGTGTCTTTCTGGGCTATCCTGATTCGTTTCGGGGTTATAGGTGCATGGACCTGCGTACTAATAAAGTTTTTGTGTGCCGTCATGTGCGGTTTGATGAAGCTGTGTTTCCTTTTGGTGCTAAGTCTGTTTTGCAGGCTCCATCAGAATCTATTGCACGACCTTGGGCTGAATCTGTTTTTCATCCTGTGGCTGATCCATCTGTGGTAGCTCCCTCGCCTCCTGCTGATGTGGCTCAGAAGAGGCCTCGTGGTCGGCCACGTGGTCGTACTGTGCGTCCCACGGAGAGGTCTCACTCCATGGCCACTAGGAGTCGGTCTGTGGCTCCGGTTGCGGGTTTGACTGTGCAAGTTTCCTCTGTTGATCCTACTTGTTATACTCAGGCAGTCAAACACTCTGAATGGAGGGAGGCAATGGATCAGGAGTTCAATGCCTTGTTGCAGAATCAGACATGGTGCTTGGTTCCTCCCACTGCGTCTATGAATATTATTGGCTGCAAGTGGGTGTTTCGCACGAAAAGGAAGGCTGATGGATCTGTTGAGCGCTACAAGGCCAGGCTCGTGGCTAAAGGGTTTAATCAGGTCCCGGGTCAAGATTTCTTTGACACTTTCAGCCCGGTGGTTAAACCTACTACAGTCAGGTTGTTGCTCTCTCTTGCTCTTTCTTCTGGTTGGCTAGTCAGGCAATTGGATGTGCATAATGCATTCCTTAATGGTAATCTTACAGAAACTGTTTACATGCGTCAGCCTCCGGGGTATGTTGATTCTCAGCACCCTGATCATGTTTGCTTGTTGAAACGCTCCCTGTATGGTTTGAAGCAGGCTCCCCGGGCTTGGTTCACTCGTTTGCACACTTTTCTATTATCTGCTGGTTTTAATGCCTCTAAAACTGATGTTTCGTTATTTTATTATTTTCGTGGATCGGCTACTGTTTACCTGCTTGTTTATGTGGATGATATTCTTGTTATGAGCAATGAGCATGGTGCATTGGAGGCTTTGCTCTCCAAGCTCTCTAGTACTTTCAAGATTAGAGATCTTGGTGAGCCTGGGTTTTTCCTTGGGATTGAAACAGTCAAGTGTGCAGATGGAGTGTTGCTTTCTCAGCGTAGGTATATGACTGACATACTTAAACGAGCTGGTATGATAGACTGCAAACCTGTGTCTACACCTACTACGACTTCAAAGACAATATCTACCTGTACAGATCCATATGATGATCCCACGCAATACCGGAGCATTGCAGGTGCACTACAGTACCTAACTATCACGAGACCAGATTTATCCTTTGCAGTTAATCTGCTTTGTCAGCACATGCATGCTCCAACCACTGCACACTGGGAACAACTGAAACGTGTGTTAAGGTATGTTAAAGGTACTATGTCTTTGGGTCTGCGATTGAGAAAGTCAAGTTCAGGTGAGCTTCATGCATTCTCGGATTCTGACTGGGCTGGTTGTCCTACGGATAGAAAGTCTACTAGTGGGCATGCTGTGTTTCTTGGAACCAATCTAGTGTCCTGGGTATGCAAGAAACAAAGGACTGTTGCTCGATCTTCTACTGAAGCAGAGTACAAGGCTCTTGCAGATGTATGTGCTGAAGTTCTGTGGATCCTCTCTTTGCTGCGAGAAATAGGAATTTCACCTCTTCCAGTGCCCAAACTTTGGTGTGACAATCTTGGAGCTACTTATATGTGTGCTAATCCTATTTTTCATGCTCGCACAAAGCATGTCGAAATTGATTATCACTTTGTGAGAGACAGAGTGGCTGCAGGAGACATTCATGTGCACTTTATTTCTACTAAGGATCAGCTAGCTGATATTTTCACCAAGTCACTCGCAGGTCCCCGGTTCTGCTTCTTACGTGACAAGCTACAGGTTACTTCCGTACCATCCGCTTGAGGGGGAGTATTAGGACTCTACATAATAGAGTCATACTATAAGTCTTAGTCCTAGTTTACTTATGATTCTCAGTCCTAATTTACTTATGATTCTCTTGTATATATACTCTTGTATTCCTACAGTTATATTTTGTGAACTCTAATACAAACATAATTGTTCTCATCAGGTGCTGTAGCCTGTGAGGTTCAATCACTGGCCATTCCATGTTGTTTTATATGGAGTGAGGGAGTGGGGGAAGCTTACGCCCCAAGTAATTGGTGATATTATATAAAGTTGATGGTATTTCTTAATTCAGTATCCTTTCTCTTTCCCTTTCTTTTTCTCTCAGCTCTCTTGTAACAACAATGGCAACGGAGGAGCAAAGAAGAAAAGCTATGAAAACCCGATACGAAAATCGAAAGGCTAGCGTCCTGAAAAAGGGTAAAGAACTGTCTATGCTGTATGATGTTAAGGTGTGTGTCATTATGGTTTCCCCGGATGGGAAATTGGAGACTTGGCCCGACAACCTTAATGATGTGAAGGCAGTTCTAAGTGCGGTGAAGGAATCTCGTAAGCCCATCCGTTCTCAAAATCTCCGGGAAATTGGAGATCGCAGCAGGTTGTGTTCAAGAATCAAGATTCCCAAGTCCGTTAAAGGCAAGGAAATACGTAGAAAATTGCGGGAATAATGGTGCGGGTGTTGTGGACGAGGAGGAATTGTATGATGTTTCTGGAGCCGATCAAGAAAATAATAATGCGAAGCAGGACAACAATTTTGGAATAGGCATTCCTGGAAAGAGCCTTGTTGATGATATGAGGGTAAATCAAACGCCCACTTCTCATTATTCTTATTATCAATGGAATGAGAATGGGAATGGGGAGAGTAATTGTGAGAAATTTGGAAAGTACATTGGAGATATGGTGAGAAATCAAGAGTGGTCTTATTATGGGTGTGGAGGTAGTAGCAGCGCTATGAACCCTAAAACCCAGTTTTGTAATATGCAACCAAATCAAGATACCTGCAGTGCTATGAACCCTAAAACCCAGTTTTGTAATATGCAACCAAATCAAGATACCTGCAGTAGTCCTGATCAGTATGAGATAGGGAGTAGCAGTACAAGTGGACTCAACTTCTCAAATCAACAACAACCCACTCCTCTTTTTGCTTATCATCAACAACAGTATGTTACTTATAATAGCAGTGCTTTAAACACTACTGGAGTCAATAATAATTTGGTACACCCAAATCAACAACCCACTCTTGCTTATCAACAATATCCCAGTGCCTTGAATTCAGGAGTCAATTACCCAAATCAAGAACCCACTCTCCCTTATCAACAATATCTTATGGGGAACAGCAGTGCCTTCAACTCTGGAGTGAATTATCCAAATCAAGAACCCAGTAGGAGTCTTGCTTATCAGCACTATGACATTGGGATTTGGGACTAGCATAGCAGCAGTAGCTAGTGTACGTGCCTTCAACTTTAGACTCAACTTCTGTATTCTACTAATATGCTGCCAAATCAGCATCCTCGTCCCTTCTAATGTTAGTTTCTGCGTAATTCTTTCTTTTTTAATGAATTCTTAGTTTATTTTCATGATTATATATATATATATATATATATTTGTTATCCACCTTATTCTCTTCACAACTTAATTTACTTTAATTCTATTCATCAAATATAATTTTTCATATATTATAATTCAATTTTAACTATAATACAAACATTGTCAAACATAACCAAACCAATTTTTATTGACATGCTAATAAAAACAATAACTATAACAAACACGTTCACGAACATATTTATCAATATTTGTGAATATACTTTCGTTCACGTTCATGGATATATTTATAACTCTTAATAACAAAAAGCATGCACATGTTCATGATCACAAATTCGTTTGTGAACAAAAAATAATCTATGTTCACAAACAATAACCAAATAAACAACACAACACCTATTATATATATATATATATATATATATAAGGGATCATATGCAAAGCTTCTCCCAAGGTGAAACATGCGTATTAATCACAGTCATCCATCTAATGTTCATTACTTGATTTTGGTCGTTGATTCCAATTTTTGTTTGCACTTTTGTTTGCATTGTACAAAAATATAGAGCACAAACGCAAGTTCAATGAAGTTTTTCCTAAGGTTGACCATGTTTTAAAATCATCCTCTTTTTGTCGAGTTCTACTATATATGCTTCTAAATTTTACTCTATTTTTACTCGTTGATGTGGCAAACATAACATGATATTTTCATTATGTGAGTCTCTAAAAAAGTGTTCACAACTAAAATTTGAGTGATAATAAAATTTGTGGCTAAAAAATGATAATAAAATTTGTGAGTAAAAAATGAGAGCTACATAGTATTTTCCGTTTCAAAAAGTGATTCATTGAAGGCAATTTCCCAGCAGGATTTGGAGGCCCAGCAACAGAAGAGTATATCCATAACCCAACTTTCAACATTACACAAAATAAGAAAGACGGAGTAACAAACAAAGAGTATATATGGAATCAGACTTCTTTTCCCTCTTATTTACCTTCTCCTGTTAAAACATCTATTACAACTATAGCTGCTGATAGCTATGGTAAATGGGATGTTACTTTACAAAATTCCTCATAGTAAACAAAATTGGGGATAACTACAGAAATTATGATCCAAAAGAATGCATACTATTTTACTTGGATCAAAATGATATCACAAAAGGCCTAAAAATATGCCATACACAAGGAAGAGAAATCTCAAGTTGGCAAGACTTGCAACTTGATTAGATTAGTTTATCAACACTCCCTATACATCTCAAGTCAGATTCGAAATATTACGATGCCCATCAGCAAATTCTCGGATCAGGCGTTTCAAAGTTCTCCCCCCTTTCCCTTGCATATGACAATAATCTTTTGCTCTTCCATTGCATTGCCTGGACTCAATGTAATCTGAAGCTGCAGCCATAAGAGCCTTGAGCCATATTGGGACCAGGGATTCAGCTTCACCCTGCTTTAGGTACTCCGAAGGTAGAGTCTGCACCTGCAAATAACTCAAATAATAAATAGATAATTAACCTTTTGTATATTTCTTCCTCAGAGGGGGGTATTCACTTTTTGATTGGAACAATGATGTGGGAATGAAGAAATATACACACTAAATGGTTTTCCATCTCTTCCCCTTGACTATAATTTTCTTCCGTTGCTCTTTTTTAATTTTCTGTTGTCCTTACTATTTCATCATATAAGATTATTTCCTCTTCCTAGTTATTGTAATCTTGTTAGTTCCATTTGTTCTTTTCCCTCAGTTGGCTTGTTGCTCTTTGCTTTTTAAGCTCTGGGAACCGTTGATAGTTCAATGGTTTCGAATCGGATTTTACAGACTCAGGGATCAAAGACTTCTCTGGATAAAGTAGCTGGTGAGTGGTGAGGCTTTAACTGGATGGTTTACCGATGCAAATAGAATTGAATATGTACATGCTAATTCACACACACACACATACTAACCGCAGAGTGTAGCCATCCATGCAAAGACTCCCAACAAAGAATAGCCTTCCATGTTGTTCTTTCGTTTACACTGCACACAGCAGCCAATTGCTGAAAGACAGTTGCAGACTTGTGAACCTGCGAAGAATGGCTAGTGTTAATCTCATAGCTTGATAGGACTCTAAAATCTCATCTTGTTATCAACTAATGTAGACATCAATAGGCAATGTTAAATTAAAGGTCATAAGTCATAACCAGTGCACAGAGCGACCACATTACTTTGCCAATAGACCCAAAGCAATTACAGAATTCACCAAGGGTAATAGGAAAGCCATTACAGAGACCTCTCAAAAAAAAATAATAAAATAAAAATCCACCCATCATACAAAACATTCAAATAAGTGAGTGAAACAGTGAAGAGAAAACATCCAAAATTTTCCAAGGTTTCGCTTTCCATTGAAAAATGGAAAACATATTTGTTAGTTGTAAACATGCAATTAATTTCAGATTAGAAATATAAGAACACATTCAAATATTTTTGGTGGCATAAAAGTCCACAGAAAGCCAAATATGAAGTTTCCATTTCATGTAGGAACATTGGGTCAGGTTTCATATTATTTTGAATGACATCCATCCAGTCCCTAATAGTGAGTGATTAGGTGGTGGGCAGTAGTGACCAATGTCTGATGGTGGACAGATTGAAGATTAAAGGCAAGCAGTGATGGTGGGTAGGGAGGGCATGAGATAACAGTTATTGGTAGAAATGGTGGTAAACTGGCCATGGGTAAGAGTTCATGTGTGTTTCTGAAATTCATTTGTTAAGTTGGAAAACTGCAAATTATCTTTTTTTTTTTCCACTTTAGAAAAGAAAATAAGGTTGCATAGAGCATGGAAATCAAGAAAACTGTATTTCATGTGACACAAATGGCATGATAAGAAATGTTGATGAGCATAATACATTTGCATATAGCATCCTTGGTGTGGTGTATCAGATAACACTATCTTCCTATAGTTGCTGAAAGAAGAAGTTGGAGGATCCAAGACCTCACCCTTGACATTGCAGATACACCAAGCAAAGCATAGATCAGATTCGACACAAGCCCCTCGCCGCTGTGGGATATGACTTTTATTGCCATAGCTTCAACTGACCTTTCAGAAATGCATGCTATGGGTTGCATTTCAGACACGTGTGCTACAGATTCCAATAATGCAGTGAGGCTGACCTCCAAAAAATCTGGCAAATGAGAATTAGTTGGTGCTTCAATAAACAGTCCACAAATCTATATTATCCACATTATAAATTTATAATTTTGGCTAAGTTAAAGAAACATGCAATAAAGAAATATGGAGTACACACACACACATTAGTGAATTGGTGAACCATGGTAAACCCAAGATTTACCCCCTCAACTTGATCAAAGGATTTCAAAGCTACAGATTCTACTGAAACTCTCCCAAGCCTGCAAAACCATTGATGTCAAACCTACAACTCTAACTTGAAAAAGAAAAAATCTCCTATATTTGACATTTGACAATGACATGGAATTTCACTTGTGTATATTGGGAGATGATTCATCTGGGCATTGCATTCCTGCATTCATTAGAATTCGTTCATGTTTTACATCAATCAACTTAAGACTCTATATCTTGCATCTTGACAGTTTAGTTACCAGGGCACAGACCACAAATTGATATATCACCAGCTAACTACAGTAAGCTTTGTCTATTTTGCATTAACCGTTATCTGGAGTCATAGTGACGTATCCAGGATTTTTTTTAGAGGGGGCAAAGCACAATATAATATTGTACAAAGAGTCCACAGTCGCCTTCACTGAGGCTCGAACTCACTCATTTCCATGTGGAAGTGTAAACCAAGTGCCACAAGGTTCAAATACAAATATCAGATACGAATAAATTGTTAAATTACAAAATACATTATAAATATTGTTGGATATAGGCGGAAAATAAAACGTATCAAAACTTTATAAAAATATTCATAACGCTATGTAAAACATAATTAATTTGATAAAATAATTCAAATAGAAAACACATTATAAATTATACATCTTATTATTAATATATATATATTAAAATAATAATAAATTTGATAAAATATATATATATATATATATATATATATATATATATATATTAAAAAAGGAAGAAAGCTATATATGTACATATTCGAACCCTCGCCATTTTCTAGACAAAACCGCACGCCTACCAACTCTGCAAGCTTAACAATTGGTTTTTCTTATCTATTTATATATATTTATATATAAAACATATACTATATATACATATATACATACAAAGGCTATATATGGGGTGGGGGTGGGGTGAGTGGGGGCAGCTGCCCCCACTGCCCCCACAGTGGTTCCGTCTATGTCTGGAGATATACATCATCCCTATTGTAGGTTCTCCATAACACATAAGAATAGAATTAAGGCAGCTTAGGTGTAAATAAAAGATAAGAACACGAAATGAAGAGTATGGTAAAACTTATCTCAAACTAGAAGGATATGAGATTGAGGGTGTAATGGAAGTGCAGATTCAAAACTATGGGTATATGGAAGGGAAACCGGGAAACCTACCATTTTGAGGATTTCTACACTACAGAGAAACTAAAGTATAAAGCAACTCCTAACCCTCTAGGATTCCTTAACTTAAGTTTAGATGACCTTCCTAAACCCAATTTCAGAGCACTTTAACTATTCTAGCAGTACCTTACAAAACATGTTGATAGCTTGACATAAGAGTAGACTAGAGATTTACCACAAC
Organism: Ipomoea triloba; assembly: GCF_003576645.1. Classification (NCBI taxonomy): domain Eukaryota; kingdom Viridiplantae; phylum Streptophyta; class Magnoliopsida; order Solanales; family Convolvulaceae; genus Ipomoea; species Ipomoea triloba. The sequence continues at coordinate 6,619,189 of NC_044927.1, read as the reverse complement.
TTATAGTTATGGACAAAACTTGAGATTAGAGGAATTAAGATCAATGGGAGCAAAACTGAAAGTGTAACTTTTATCAAATGAAGTAAGAAAGAGGAGGGAATTAATATTCAATGCCAAAAACACCCTAGATTGATTGCTTAAAAAGGATGTTAATCATAACAGTAAATATAAGTTGGGGAAGGTTGAAAAGGAAATTTTAATAGAACAGTGCACTAAGTCTAAATTTTATAGCAAGATCACCCATGTTAAATAGTTCAGCATGTTAGGCAAACAAACTGAGTTTACAATATAAGTTAACTAAGCACAATACAAAAGACACCAAATCTCGTGTCATATATCAAAATTAATTCTTTACTACACGATATAAGAGAAACTTAGTTGCAGATATTATTTGATGAAAAGAAGAAAGCAATAAAACACAATGACATCCTCATTAGTATTCATCACTTACTAGACATAAATGACATTGCAGCTAGTGCTGCACCACGATGCATAGCCGTGCAACATATAGCCGCTTTTTGAAAGGATAACTCAATGATGGAACCAGAGAGTGCTAAGACTTCCTGAATTAGAGAAAGAGCATGTCCAAGAAAACTTGTGAAATATATAAAGGGGATATGCTTACTTTTGTGCATATTAAAATTTCAGAGGATCTAAATTAAGCAAACAAGACATTCACACCTTTGGAGCACATCGGATGAAGGTAGTTGCAAAATTAGTGAAGGCCTCCACCAGATCAGGCTCTTGGTCGCATATATATGAGGAAGTCAGTGACATTATAGATGTTGCATTGATAAATCGATCAAATGTGCTGATGAATAGAGGTCCATATTCTTCTCTAGCGCCAAATTCTTGAATGATAATGGAAGCTGCAAAATTGTTGCAGATAAGGAAATAATACAAAGCTAGCCAATATAAGGCCCCCATTCCCCTCCAACAAACACACATAAAAAGAAGGAAAAATAAATAAACAAAAGAAAATAGTTTGCATCAACACCATCTTCTGTTGCTATATTCTTATTATTATCATTATTATACACTACAATACATATTATTATCATTATTATATTACTCTATATTACATAGATATTATACAGTAAAATAAAAAACAGAACATTCACCAAGTCACAAATTCATAGAAGTTAGAAACTACTTCCTGAAATAACCATGCCAAAAAGAAAAAGATGAAGGTGCCACAAACCCAATGACTGGCCATTTCCAAGTTAGATCTTCAAATAAAAGAAAAGTTGCACAGCCTTTGCTAAGAGGTTCAAAAGTTTCTTTTTTTTGGGGACCACAGCCTTTATTGAGAATCATAATTTTTGGGTACATCTCATGGAAATAGGGGTGGTGAGATTCAAACCTAGGTCTTCACAGCCTGTTCTAAATTGGAGATTAAAATCATAATTTATATGAAAATTTCAGTTTAAGTAAAGAAACAACAGTTCAGGTGTATTTGACTAGATGAATGTGGGGAATATTTACCATTCAATAATGTACTATTGTACTCGGTGCACAAAGATATAAGAAACTACAATAACGAAAGGAACAGATAAAAAATTCATTGAATAGTAATTTTTGAATAATAGAAACCCTAGTTTTATTCCTAGTAGGATTGGGTTTGGTTTCCTATTCATAGTAGGAGATAGTTTACTCCAATTTTCCTATAAATATAGGAACCCTGTACAGTTAAATATACAAAAATACAAAGAGAAAATCTTGTGCAATCTATTAGTTGTAAATTTTAATACAATCATATATTCTTTCTTTGGTTTCTTACATAATTGGTGTTGCCCCCCGTTAGGCCTTTCAATCGCTCAATTTCAACAGTAATTAACTGTATACTGAATTTATATCACAGATTCTGATACTTAAATTACCTAACAATGATGATCTTTCTCATGAATTTTATGGAAGTATACAACCAGGCCAGAGAAAAAGGGCAAACATACTCTTGTCACTCAGTAATTCAGAAATGTAACTTAACCAAGAATGAAGATACCATTGAGAATTCCTTTACAACCTTGTTGGCATGACAAGCATTTTACCTGTTCTAATGTAGCAATCATGATTTTGAAAGGACCCAAAATTGGAAGAGAGACAGTCTAATACTTTGGGCAACAATGGCACAAATGGCTGACCTGCAAGTGGAACAGAATAAGACTATTTGAAGTAAAAGATGGACAAAATTCTTAGTCCAGAAGACTAAACATAAAGCTGTAATATACTAATATACAATGTGAGGGATAAGTAGTTTTAGTTTTGAAATTTGACCCAGTAGTACAAGGATTAGTATTGGAGATAAACCAAAATTTTCACAATTCCAGTTCAGATCCAATTATGGCTTTTTCTAGAATATCCACATGTCTACAATTTTATTATTATTGTTACCATCATCAAACATGAAATGAAAAGTTTAGAAGTCCTGTAAAAAGCCAAGATCAGAAAACAAATTAAAGAAACCAGCTATTCTGCTAGTTTCTTTGAACATCAGAAAGTGATAATTGTCAATGAAAATAAGATTATTAAGCCCACAAAAGATGCCACCAAAGTAAATCTTTCTCCTTTGTAGATTTTCTGTTTAAAAAGTCAATCCCAAATTAATCTTTTCTTTATTTGCACATGTCCAACTTAGCATTCTCTTCTGAGTGATAACAACTTATTTTGTTTCTTCAAAATCATAGACTACCTGCAATAAAGCATCACTGGCTTAATGACCATTTGAGAAATTATCTCCTTTACACCTTTACCAGCATTTTATCATTACTCAAGATGCATGTTCACTTTGCCCATATTATCCAACTACCTTTTACTCTATTATTTACATCATACTTCCTTCTCAATGGAGAACAGAGCCAAGGTACTGGAAGCAGTACATTAGGTAAATATTCATTCCATCTAGTGTTAGTTCTATTTCGCAAGTGTTACTGACTCTGAAAGTGCATTACATGTACTTGGTTTTAGTTCTAGTCAAGCTAGTGTAGCTTACTATTGATAAAACAAGTAGAAAAGGTGAAATTAGCAATACCTGATGATTGAATAGCTTGTGAAAGAGCTTTACAGGCTGCCATTGATAAGCTAGCATTTTCAATATGATCAGACTGAAAGAGTTTCTCAAGCATTTGCCAGAACACTCCAAGCATTGCAAGTAAAGAATTATTAAAACTTGGATCAGTTGATGAATTTGTTGGGTAGTGGCTGAACACAGTTCCCATTCTGAAATTAAATATTCTCAAGGTATTAAGTTGAAAACCTTATCTACTCTAACCAAAAGATTGTTTTACAGTAATAATACTAAAGTTTAATGTTCATGGACTTTGAATTACAGAATCTCGGTCATATATAATGCTAATAGAGCTGGAAGTAGTACTAAAGAAAAGCATTAGAAGATCAATATGAGAAGAACATAAGAATTGAAAAGAGAAAGTAAAACCAAAACTGTTATTGAAATCAAATTGGCCATTAGGAGAAGCAGAAATTTATGAGGCAATCAGCATCCAGTGGAGGTGATCCTTGTTCAACTCAACTCATATTATCTCACCAAAATGGGAGGAAAAAAAAAAATAAAAAACTAAAAATAAGCATGGATCAATAAAGTAAGGCACTAGAAGCTAATAGCTAATTAAATTTGTAATATGAAAGAAAGGTTAAGCATACCAATGCACAAATGCTGGTGAGTTTAAGGGTGTTTGGAAACCTGGAAAATGATTTCCAGTGTTTGGGAGAGGGTGAAAAATTAAAGTCAACGGAAAATGATTTATGGTCAAAGGGAAAATAGCTTGGTTTTTCTGGAAAATGACTTTCCCTTTATTTTGGGGAAAGTCATTTTCCGGATCCATCAGCTTCTTCTTCCTACTTCTTCTGAGAATGCTTCCTTGACTTTCTTCCACCATCCTCCGCTTTCTACTTTGACTGGTTTCAAACGAAACCATACTGGTTTTTGCCGGAAACCAGTACAAACCAGACTGGTTTTGTCGGAAACCAGTAATCTTTTTTTTTTTTTTTTAATATTTTGTTTGTTATTTGGAAAAAAAATAGTTGGGCAAAACATAGCTGTTGTCAAATCTTTTTTAGTTAACAATAATTAAAATTTTAATATACAATTCTGCTTATTTTCCAGAAAATGAACCAAACACAGACAGTTTTCTGGAACGCAACCAAGCACGAGAAATGAAAATGTTTTCTGGAAAATGACTCATTTTCCAGAAGTCATTTTCCTGGTTTCCAAACACACCCTAAGTTTAAATTGAGGAAAATTTGAGTGAGCATAGAAGAAAGAAGAAACTAACAAAAGTGACAAGATCAAACCTATGCAGCCCTCTTCTAGCAGAGTTGACAACCTGAGTATAAGTAGCTGGGTCTTTTATCAAAGGATACTCCTGGTTTTCATCAATCTGAAACAAAGAAATGAATTTAGGTTGAGCGATTCAGAAGAAAAATTATTACCACCCAAAAAAAAAAAAAGAAAAAGAACATGATGAAGAAGATTGTTCAATTTTATGCAAATTGTTAACAGAGAAGAATACTAGTAAAAATTCTGTGAGAACTGATAAGGCTTCTAAAACTTACTAGAAGACACTGAAACACTGAAAAAAAATCGATCACATTCACAAGAAATGGATAAATATGTTCTAAAACTGACTAAAAATCATGTGCATCTCAAATAGAGAAAAAACATACAAGTCATAGGAAATAATGCGGGTCAGTAAATCCTCAGGCACAAAAAAAATAAAAGGAAAGCTCAAAGCCTCAAATATAGAAAGCTATTCAAGCTCACTAACAATTAAGCTTTGGTTTGGAAGGATACATTTCTTCAAACTAGATTGAAACTACAAAAGTTATCCTCCCATCAATAAAAAAATAAAAAAAAAAAAACATTTATTAGAAAACATCTGAGCATCCCATAATCCCTCTCAATGAATTGTCATTTTCAGCTGGAAATATTACAATGCATGTTGATTCTTAGTTATTGCTGTTTTGCTGCACATGAGAGCTGGTCACGTAACAGGAGAAGAAGACACTACCTTATCATGGAAGTCCTAAGAACCAAAGATAAGTTATTCGTAAATTAAGTAACGACATTAACAATTATATGAAGAAGTTAAAGGCAAATGCTTTTTCACACAGGCTTGAAAAGGCAAAACAACCATGGCATGTTCAGTGTAATCATCATTTACGTTCATCACCAAGAACAGAAATGAAAAGTATGACTCACAAGTTTGCCAACAGCTTCATAGCTAGGAGAGAGTAATCTAGAAAACAAAGTATTCTTCAATTCCTCATTAGGAACAGAGCCAACTATCAGTGTGATTGCAGCAACTACTTCCTCCTCATTCTCTAGTGGTAAAACCCACTCTTCCAAACCCTAGGAACCAATGATTACGAGAAGGATAAGGACGAGAGAAAAATAAGTGAAAACGTCAATATAGAAGTGTAATTACAGTGGATAGGCATACCAACATCAACACATATGTATGTATTTACAGGGAGACAGTTGACAGAGGTGATTTGACCATACTGTGTAGTTTTTATTAAATGAATACATGAACTGTATTTCCACAAAATACTTTGCATTTTCCAAAATAATACATCATACATTCATGCAAAAGTAGATGGACTGAAACCAAGCCCCTGAACCACTAGATGAAGTATCAAGAAGTTAGAGGCATATGGTAGAACAAACCTCCCCTATCCAAATTAAGATTTCCAAACATGAAGGCTCGTACATTAGTGCAGGCACATCTTCACATAACTTTCGCAAAGCACAGGCACAAGCAGATGAACAAAACGACTGCGCAATGCCTGTTGCAAGAAATGATCTGGAAATAGTAGATCAGCCAATCATTCATACAGCAATGAAAATTTTCTGTGAGCAAAGGGAAGGAAAGTTCTACAGGATATAGTGATTTGAGTCCAATCTTGGTTCCTATTTAAGTGAAGCAGCATTGGATATTTTGACGACAAGGTGTGCTGTAAGCATTATAAATGTCCTAAAGCCCACAAATTTCACTGTACTGAAGTGACCAGGTCAAAAGTCATTGGTTCAATTTTAGGGTTATACTTTAAAATTGTGCAGATCATGGTAGCTTTGTATATAAATGTGGCTGTGCTGTATTAGGTAGAATATAAAAAGGCAGCTCTTACAGTAATGGTCGGGCATCAGATAGAGAAGCTGATATTAGTTTGGAATAAGAGCCAACAACATCCGCTAGTGACTTGTAAACCTGCAAGCAAAAATCATAATAGAATAAAAATAGGTAGGCCAAGGACTTCCATAGTTCCATACCCGTACCGGCTGTACAGTAGAAGAATGCTAAACCAACAACATTTTGTGGCTTTGTTGTCATGGTTAAACATGGACCAGGAGAAAAATTTACTTCCTGGTCTCAATGACCAAGCAATTCCACAAAATTTCATGTATGAAAAAAGTACCTTTTTCCTAAATCATTTGGATGGAGAATGCCTTAGGATGCATTGAAGTTATATTTTCATGTTGGATTAAGTGTTCCATCTAAGCTCAAAGCTTAAGCTGTTAGAGAAGGTTGACATACATTATTTCTGTATTATCTTACATTGATTTATGGGATGCATGGCACATTGAGTTATAGTTGGTAGGGCTTCTACTAGTTTTAAATATTCACTTTTTTGTGTATAAATGGACAACTTTCGGATTAATGTGGCGTTTGAACATCTCTTCTCAGGATTGAATGGATTCTTCTCCAACCCAACTCCCCCTCCTGGCTCATCTCTTCTTCTGCCACATCACTATTCTTATTCTTTTTTTGTATTCTTCATATTTCCTCCTGTTTTATACAATGTTTAAAAAGGAGGTTTTGAGGCACACCTCAGTCCGAGGCAATGCTGTTATGCTACAAGGTGTACGCCCTTGTCTCAGAACAAAGGGGGTACAACTCCTGCAGACGAAGCACACGCTTTTTGTGGCGGTTTTTAAGGCGTCAATGCGTGGACAGAGCAACGTGACCATGACTGGGGACTTCAGAGACCGGGATAATAGTTTAAATTACTCCATAAGTCTAAGAGACAGGAGATATTAATTACACACTCTAGAAGACTAGAACCTCTAGAAACTAAGAGTTAAAATTCTAGAACTCTACAACTATCTTAAATATTTTTTTATTAATTATATAATTAGTAATAGATAATAACATTATTTCATACATATATTAATTTAATATATTAGATATTTTAATTTAATTATTTTGGGGTCCATTTTGAGCCTTACACCTCAAAGTGATTTTAATTTAATTATTTTGGGGTCCATTTTGAGCCTTACACCTCAAAGTGCCTCAAGGCTTACACATTGCCTATCGAATACAAAATTCCTTGAGGCCCGTGTAGGCGTGTACACCTTTTTAAACCTTGGTTTAATCCTTACCATGTGCAAAGTCAGCCAGAGTTAATGTATTTAAGAAAACTGGACAGTGACAACAGCAAAAGGAATATAGGCAAAGAATATATCTCACGTACAATTCTCATGAAGCCCTTTAGTTCGTCAGGTGTCTTACTGGACAAAATTGTCACCAAGTGCAGTATAAAAGAAAAATCAAAGTATGGTGCTTTGCTGAGAATTTCCTCAGCTACCTGAAATATTAGAGAAGGAGAAAACTGTTTAACAGAGTTTAAAGCATGTTTGACCAGTTCAGTAACGATAACATTCTCTGGTTTCTAGAAAAAAGAAGTAAAATAGAGTTTTCTATTCAAAAGTAACTATTTTCCAAATTAGAAAACAGAAAATTGAAAAACAAGAGAATTTGAAAAACACTTTTTAGTACTTTAAAAATTTTCAAAATACAAAACCTGCATAGTTTCACTTACGATCACCATCACAGTTACCTACAGCGTCCATCCCACCTATCTACCTATCACTACCTTAACCTACCTACCGCCCAACCACCACCATCACCTTCATTACCGTCTTCTTTTCTTCCACTCACCCTACCTATCTTTATCATCACCTACCTATGTTACCTCAACCTCAGCTACCCACTCTCCATTACCATTACTATTTCCTTCCATCCACTACTACCTGCTTATTTACCCCTAGCATCACCTACCTTTGTTACCTCACCCCTAGCTATCTACACCCTACTGCCTACATAGTACATCCTATCCACCAGCACTTGATACCATTGTTGCTTACCACCCACATTTGTGTTTTTTATATGGAAAAAACAATTGAATTTCAAATAACTTTGTATTTTCTAAATTGGAAAAAATTGTAAACATGTCAAGCTTTTCAATAGAAAATAAAAACTAGAAATTTCTTTTTTAAAACAAAAGATGAAAAAATGGAAAACATTTTCTGCAACTAAACTGGCTTTAACATTTGATTTAAAATTGCACACTTCAGTTACTAACCGCATTAAGAGCAAAAATTTTAGCCTCAACCTCCTTCCAGGGAATATGTGCAGTAGTCATCCATCCTCCTACAAATATCTGATATTTGATGTTCATAAGAAATGCAACTGGTATGAAAGCGAAATGTAAGAGTTTGAAACTTATTGTAATAGAAGATTGAAATTTATGGCATTGTTATAAGAGATTAAAATATATGGTGTCATTATTTCTCCAGTGTTCAGTTGTTTTTGACATACAACAATTATATATGAAACATGGCCACATCTGAATCACTGTCAAGCAAGTGTCAAACAACTTCAGGACAATTTTATGGTTCATAAACGTCAATAAAAATTGTTTTGAAAAGTATAAAGATCAAGGAAGAAGAGAAACATTGTTAAATAAAAACTAGATGAATCCTTTTGGAGATTGCTCACTGCTTCACAAACATTTATCAACCTAGTTATTTCCTGTGTGTTTGTGTTACCCCCATTAGAGTGTCATTTGACCAATGTTGCAGGTTTAGAATGGTGGGAGGAAAGTTTTCAGTTTGTTATGGAATATATAAGTAATATGGAATCTATATATTAGGCAGCCTGGAGATTTAGGGTTTTGAGTAGGTAGTCATATGGAAACGTGTTTCCTTATTAGAAGTTTTCTAGCATGTATTTATAGGGCTGTGTATTCCCCTTTCTAACACAGATGTATAAACCTTCTATTCACTTTCTCCTCCTCCATCTCCAATTCTTCCATGGCAACTGCCGAGGCCGCCACGGCACCTAGCAAAATCCAGGAAGTAGTAATCTGAATGCTTTTCCATACACTTGACCAGAGCAGTGTCAACTCCAAGCATTTTCCCTCCTAGTCCTCCTCCTTCTCACATTCTTCCACGCACTTATTCCACTCGATAAAGGGCTCTTTACACGCACCCCTCTTCATAAACACGCAAAACGAGCATTCTCCTTCTTCATCTTCTTCTCCTTCTGCAATTTCATCTTGGGATTCTTGACTGTTCTTCTCTGCCGGAGGATCTGAGGAGAAGGGGACTAAAGATTCTGGGGTTTCCGACTCTGGGTTGCCGTCGTTTTGGCTGGAGTTTGACGGAGATGGCGTGGTGGAGTAATTGTTTCCCATGGCTGATCTATGCTCTTGAAGGTTTCAGAGGAAAAAGTGTCTGCAAATGAATTTGCTAAGTTGGAATCCGTTGATTGTTTTGGTGTTGTCACCCCTTTTGATTCCCATTGTTGTTTGGAGCATGCTTCCCTTCCGTTGGTAAAGAAATTTTGTCCTCCTTTTCGGAGTTTGTCTTCTTTACATTGTGTGTCCAAGCTTGTTCGGTCCACTTTGTGTTCACCCGGAGTTTTCCAGCGGTATTGTTGGCGTCCAAGCTTCCGTTTCAGGGGGAGTATCCAATCCACAAGCTTGTTCGGTCCATTTTGAGTTCACCCGATTGTCTGTGGTATTGATGGCGCCTAAATGAGATATGAGTTTGTTATTTTTGAGTTAGTTATTTGTGTAACAAGTTGGGCATGATTAATATCTATGCTCCAACTTGAGGGGGAGTGTTATGGAATATATAAGTAATATGGAATCTATATATTAGGCAGCCTGGAGATTTAGGGTTTTGAGTAGGTAGTCATATGGAAGCGCGTTTCCTTATTAGAAGTCTTCTAGCATGTATTTATAGGACTACATATTCCCCTTTCTAACACAGATTTATAAACCTTCTATTCACTTTCGTACAATATATATTTTCTCATTCCTTGATACTTCATCTCTGCTTCCACCCTACTGGCGGGTGGTTGTTATTCTCCACCCGCCAGGCATTTGGATTATTCAAATTCAACACAGTTACCCATGGATGTGCATCAAAGGCAAGTGGTGAAAAGGTTAGTACAAATAATGAAGAATTGCATACTAGAATTTGACAAGTTTAAAGTACAAATTCCGTAAACTGGATAGAGAACAATGATAGTGTTTTGACAGGCAGCCAGATAACATCCATGACGTTGTGGTGCTGAGAGCCTAAGAGGAGTAAGAGCTTGGTTTGGATGTTGTTTTGTCATTTCTTGGAGACTTATTGGAAATCATTAGCAATTTTGGATAAGAACTCACTTAATCTTAAGTGTAGGTTTCTCTTTTTACTTTTTTTTTTTTTAATAAAGTAAACTACAGTTTGTCTTTCTTGTTCTTAACAGCTGTAATGTCATTTAAATTATCTGAATCCAGCAGGCCACATGTTGATGAAATGACAGTTCACATTTTCTGTTAGATTCTCATTATCTCCAATGCAAAAGTCAAAATTTTGGATTTTATCCCCCCTCCCACCCTTCCTCCATACCAGGCATCACTAAATTCAGATCATGCTTAGTTTGTTCAACTTATAATAATTTCAGTTTATAGAGCATAAAAATCCCTTATACCTTTTGGATGAATGGAGCAGGAGATAAAATCTGACAAATATCAACCAAAGCTTCCACCAGATTCATTCTGAATTGTACAAGGCTATCAGGAAGCTCAAGCACCCTACCGCCATCAATAAATGTAGCATCACCCAACTATCGAGGAAAAAAAAAAAGCACAAGAGAGAGAGAAATAGAGTAAATAGCTTTGTCAACATCAGTTCCAAGGTTGGCCTAAATATTAATTCTGAAACACTGAACAATTTAGCAGATTGAAATTTCAGAAAGTACAGAAAAGTAATACTCGCTAGAGTAGATTATCTTAGGAGTTATGAGCAATAATTCTGATGAAGTGCAGGTATTTGTGCTTACAGAATCCGGCACTTCAATTGAAGTGCTTAATAATGCACACAAGTATAGAGATGTTAGCTAAGCAGCCTTTCTTTGCGCACACACACAAGAATGCAAACCTGAGATCGCAAAAGAAGAGCATCCAGCAATGCTGAGAAAACATGAAAAAACATTTCTTCAACATCCTTTCTATTTTCCTGACTATCCACACCAATCCCAAGAATATAATCCATGAGACTACACCTGCAAAATAGTGGAGACAATTTTTTTAAAATGTAATAAATAGAGAAAAAACCATGGTCTGTATGTAGAATAAGTTGATAAAAGTATGTTCTAATCTTCTTTCAGTGGATTTGTCTAGAAGTGGTTCCTCTCTTAACTTTTGTTAGAATAATTAGGAGGGAATTAGACCTCTACCCCAATATATGAGGATGGTTTCCTGACATATACAATTACTATTCCTTCCATTGTTGAGACTGGCTATAAGCCTCCAGTTACACAAGTGTATTCCAGGAGACAGAGATGAGGTTCCACCGGAAGTGAATCCTCCTTCATTTAGAGTCTTTGGCTTCCATTGTTGAGACTGGCTATAAGCCTCCAGTTACACAAGTGTATTCCAGGAGACAGAGATGAGGTTCCACCAGAAGTGAATCCTCCTTCATTTAGAGTCTTTGGCAACTGATCTAGATCTTCCTATTGCCCTCCGAAAAGATAAACGTAGTTGTTGTCATACCATATCTTCATTTGTTTCTTATAATGATTTACCATTGTCCTTCGTGCCTTTATATCTCAACTAGATTATGTGTTTGTACCTAAAACTTTGTCTGAAGCTGTCTCATGATGGGTGGAAGTCTGCAGTCTAATATGGAAGAAGAGATGGTGGCACTTGAGGATAATCATACTTGGGAGTTTGTCTCACTCCCGGATGGTAAGTCTGTGATTGGTTGTAAATGGGTTTATGTTGTGAAAATAAACCCTGATGGGTTTGTTGCTAGGCTAAAAGCAAGGTTGGTATCTAGGGGTATGCACAGACATACTGTGTATATATAGGGCATTGTACAGCACTACAGCTTCATTAAAACACATAGAAATACACAAACTTTCTTCCGATTAACAACTTCATGAGTAAAAAATCTTCTTTATCAATTCAAATGAGTATGGATGTACATATTTTTTAAACAAAGAAAATGATGGCTACCAGAACTGCAAAGTTGAGTCTGCTATCTCCCAGTCTTCACTTGGAAATGCTACACAACTGTCATAAAATATGAAACATCAGATATAGTTAGTCTATCTTGGCGTTTAGTTAATACTCAGTCATCAATGGACTTCAACACACAACAATATGCCAAAGAGGCAAAGAGAGTTTTATGTGTGACAAATAGAGAGAAAGGCTCTAGAGGGCAGAGGCAACGCTTGAATCAGGCCTACTTTACTGTAACGCTTTTCCGTCTAATGAAAGATAGAATGATGGAACTATGAAACTTTCCCTTGAGAAAAGAAAAAATAGACTGTAGTATCACTAGAGCCTGAAATGCCCTTGTTAAAAAATAATTGTACTTGGATACAGTCATATAGAGCATCAAAACAAATGTTCTGATGCTGACACAGTCTTCATTTTCAATTTTTTTCTACAGAAGTAAATCACTAACCCACTTAAAAAAAGGCAAAGGGAAAACATCAAAGAAAGGAAGTTTTCCGATAGAAAAACACCTTGTCATGCAACAGATCAAACACATCACAAGCAGAATGTTTCTATGCACTAGAATGCAGATCACTTCAATATTTCAAAGCATGAATGTTATATCTGACCTCAATAGTGCATCTGTCAGCATAAAAGCTTCAGGACTTGCTTTGACAATCAAAGATGGCGCCTATTATACAAGGAAATTTGAAAAGCTAAAAAAGTTTCACATCCTCAGATAAAAATTTATTACCCATTGTTATCTACATAAAAAAATTCTAAATGTATAGATTTTAATTAAAGATTCTTACAGCATGACCAATTTCAGACATCAAACAAGCAAGGCCACTTATTACAGTCTCATCTCCATTATTAAGTGCTGGAAGGAGGAGGATATCCTTAATATATCCAATTCTGCACAGCAAAACCTGTGGCAATCCCTATAAAAGCAAAGATGAACTATTTAAGTTGTAGAACATCAAAGAACACTGTCATAGGAGGAATTAATTTTTGTCGTCTTTTGTTATTGTGTAAGCACATCAATAGTTCAAAAAGAAAAATTAAAGGCAAAGGAGTCATTAAACATTGATAGATCATCTTTTAATACCTCATGTCGACTCAAAAGTTCAACAAGAATTTCAATTGCCAGACCAAATGAAGATGAAACCTATTAAGAAATTAAATAGCAGTTAATCATTATGGTTTCTCTTAGCAATCATAGCAAATCTTACATATTAATAAAATTATTGTTTCTGATTGCAATGACAACTAATCCTACATATCACTCAGAGTGAGAAAAAAAAATACCTGCAAAGAATTGAAAACAAAATTCATAATTGGATGTGTGGGTAACGAGCCAGGAGAAATCTCTGAGAAGCATCCAGCTCGAACCTGAATGAATGCACACAGCTAAGCTTGAGAGCAGAAGATGAGAATGCAACCAAATTAAGTGTCTATTTGGTAAACAATACAGCTGCAGCATTCTTTCTTCTTTTTTACTTTTTTTTTTTTTTGCAAGTACAATTTAATGGCCATTCATAAATGGAAGAAAATACAAACTTTCATGATTTCAAATTGATTCAAGAAAATTTTCTTTCTATATTATGTTCACATTGTCTTTATGCCTTTCATCAAGCTTCTATTCTCCAACAAATGTCATAAAATTTAACCCTGATCAAGTCATATATAATATCTCATTTTAACTTTCATTCCTAGTCCCCAAAGGAGGAGGGAACAAAAAAAAAAAGACTAGCTATATAAAGCAAACCAATTCTTCTTAACACATTAGAGTGAATGAGAGATAAACCTCCATAAGCTTAGAGCCCATGAAGAGGCTAAAAAATTACTGCTGAATACCAAATAAGCCATGAAAACAGAATAATTTAAGATGCAGAAAGAAATTCATGCTGAAGGAGAAATATGAGAAATGGGAGAAGAATAAAGTTAGTAGAAAAATATGGAAATATTTCAAGAATAGAGATAGTTATAAGAAGAGAGGAATCACAGAAAGAATGCAGGAAGAAGAAGATACCATGAATACTCTAGTTAGAAACTACAATTCTATTGAATCATTCATCCAGGCTCTTGAAGATTTTCTAGCACTAGTATAAACAACCTTGCACACTAGTTAGTATAGAAAAGATTTTACAATCATCTGCTCCTCTCTTTTTTAGTTGGATAGAGAATTTGAAATCCTTCTTGAATTACTATATTCTAAGGGAGCATTTGGTACAAGGGTTTTGTGCTCCAGGGTTGGATTCAAATCCAAAACCTTACTGTTGATAGGAAGGAGGTAGCTAAAAACCATTGCTTGTCTCTTCTATTTCCACAATGTTGTTGGTAAGTTGACTTGAAAATTTTCTAACAGATAATCATTCAAACCTCCCATCTCTCTTCAAATATTTTATAGGGTTTTGTTGCTCTCTTCCATATTATTTTTCAGAAATCAAAATTGATTAGATTTTTCTTATCAGTTACTTGTTTTGTGCGAAGAATCCACTTTCAATAAAAAGGGTTTTACAGGCTCTACTCAGCAAAAGTGAGGATCAGACAATAAGCCTGAGAAGGGTTTTTTTTTCTTTCTTTCTTTTTTTTTTTTTTTGCTTGAGTTCACATTGTGAATTTTTGAAGAACAGTATCTCTAGAAACACACAATTTTTCAAAGTTCTGTTTTCAATTCTAGTAGATTTGCTTGAGAGAATCTATATATGACTTGACTTGATTTTATTTTTAGCCGAGGCTTCATAAATTTATGGGCTACAAGATTGTTCTGTTGATTATACCTGGATGAACCTTTGTGACAATCTGTTTGTGTTCTCCACTGAAACACTATTGGGTTTACTTTAAGTATTTGATTTCAATTTCAATTCCAATTCCAATTCCAATTCCAATTCTCATGTCTAAATCAAACACCCCCTAAGTGTTGTTTCACCCACAGCAATAAACTACAATGTTCAACCTGTATTTTGGTGGTCATAGATGTAATACAGAACTATAGAGAGACTTAACCAATGAAAAGTAGATTATTACCAATCATCCTTTTGTTGATAAGAAGTTTATTGCCAATTATAGAGTAAATTCCACTTTGGTACCACAATTATTGTAGCACTACCAAATTTTGCCCTCGTCTTTCAATTTGACCACATTTCATCTCAAGACTTTGCTGGCAGTGCCACATTCAGCCCTCTGTTAAACATTTCATCCTAAATCTGTAATTTCCAATCATCCTTTTGTTGATAAGAAGTTGATTGCCAATTATAGAGTAAATTCCACTTTGGTACCACAATTATTGTAGCACTACCAAATTTTGCCCTCGTCTTTCAATTTGACCACATTTCATCTCAAGACTTTGCTGGCAGTGCCACATTCAGCCCTCTGTTAAACATTTCATCCTAAATCTGTAATTTCCAAAATCAAGGCTCCTTACTCTGAAATGTTAAACCCATGTAAAAATCACACTCTTCTTCTTTGTTTACTCAAGATAAGCTAAAACAAAAATCTTAAACCCTATTACCCTAACTCATCAAAAATTTCCCAAATTCATCCTAGAACCGAAGCCAATCAAAGGCACATTAATTTGCAGAGGTTATCAGTTTGAGCCCTCAATATATCTCTCAATCACACTTGCCTAATGCGAATTTGAACACCATGAACGATGGATTGAAGACTAAGAAGTGGGAGCTCCAAAATTCCAAAATACAGTACTTTACTGGAGATTTTTGTTTAAGTTGGTTTTTGTTAACAGTAAGCATGGGGACCATTTGTCCCTTTATGTCATTTACTGTATTTCTAGAGAAATATTTTATTAAGTATTCTATTGTATACAAGCCATGTTGTGTATAATATATACATTGTATATATGTGTTCTGTACTTCTGTATATATGGGTCCAAGCTTGTAGAAGAAGATGGTGTCTCACTGTTAATACCCCCAAGTCTTTGCCTTGAGTCTACTGAGATTGAGCTTTGTATATGTTGAATAATATGTGGACATAGAATAAGAGAGAAAATGGAGAAATGTTTAACCTAGTGTTTGCAATTTAGTTTTTTAGTCAGTCATGTTATACCTTCGTCAAAGAAGGGGGGCTGAGAAGTTTGGATTTGGAAATTATAGAATTATCCCTACACTTAATGTTCAATGGATGGAATTTTTAACAAAGTACCGAATGTGGCATTGCCAACAATGTTGTGAACAAAGTGTGGTCAAATTGAAAGATGAGGACTAAATATGCCAATGTCACAACAGTCAATTGTTTTCACAACAGGATAAAAGATATTAGAAACTATCTTACCCAACTTAACAAGCAACGCAGTAGCTTTCTATTCCTATCATGCACTTGAGTACCACTGTCAATATTCTTCTCGCTTTGCTGCAGAAGGAACTCAATAACCATTGAAGTGTGAGAGAGAAGCTGCACTTGACAACATATTCTCAAGTTAGAAAAAGGATGCAGGTCTGGTTTACAGATATTGACAGAAAGCAAATACGACCAACATTTAAATGAGAAATTTCTAAACCTCTCGGCCGTACTCATATCGTTGGACTGAACTTATTCTACAATCTGCATTCTGATCCTCAATAACTTCTGGCAGGACAGTAAGCATCTCCAAAACTGCAATCTTGCCATCGTCTTCACTTTGCAAATTGTGGAGACTGTAAAAGAGCTTTTCAATAGGTTTTCCATGCTCCACGGCATGAAGTATAAGCATAGAAAGAGCAAGACAGATTTGCGTCAACAGCTGCTTTAAGATGAAACAGTCTCAGAAAAATACTATCAGTAAAACCTGAACTGAAGCATATAAGATTAGTATGCTCACAAAATGGTGGATTTTTACCTGATGAGGTCCAGAACTATATCTTTTAGCTGCCAAAAGAAGAGCATTAAGCAGAGCCTCTTTAGCACCCAACTGCAAGTAGCATCCTTCATTTTGTATCTGTAGAGTCGTGAACCAGTATTGGGTTGTTACAAAGACATATGCATATGCAAAGTAACACCACCACCACAACAACAAAACAACAAAAACAAAAACAAAAAAAAAAACAAAAAACAAAAAAAAAACAAAAAAAAAAACAAAAAAAAAACATTGATAACAAGAAAGATGCAGAGAGCACAACTAATAGGTGTTTCTGGTGTTGCAGTAAAGTAACCACATCCCAACAGAGTTTTCAGACACCAATGAAGAGAAGCAGAAGCTGCTGTTTGCATTGCCATTTCACCATGCACACATTCCATAGTTCCCATTAAAAAGGAAAGGAATTATGAAAAATTATGTGAGAGAAACGAAGAGTGGTAATAAATACTAAAGAGAAGGATCAACTCAGTGGTCAGTCATGTTTACTTCAGCTATAGGAACAGCCTAAACCAGCTAGTAGCAATTCTAGCTCTAATGGTTACAATAACAAATAGTGTGATCAACATTCTGCAGCAATTGTAAGTGTATAGAACTGATTACTGAATAGCCAATCCAATCCCTTCACTTGCGGCAATTCTTATGTCCATTATCAGAATGCGAAGAGTATCAAAAAAATAAAAAATTGCAGATTAGACAGTCAAATTGGTCGCAAAAACACATACATTTGGGTGGAGGCACTGTCAACCTGGCACAAAAGTGACAAACGGATTCAGTAACAGAAACAAAATGCTACAGACCTTTCGTTTGAGAACTTGAGCAGCGAAAAACTGGACTTCGTAATCAGAAATGAATTGGTGACGGTGGTCGGAGGTGAGGATCGCGGTGGCGACTTCCCAAGCGGCATCAGTCTGCTGGAATTGGACAAGCCACTGATTAGCAGCTACACGATTGCAGGATTGTGTGTCGTGATTAAGCATGTGAACAGCCTGGGCGACCTTGATTTGCAGCTCCATCTGTGTTCCCCCGTACAAGTCCAAGTACAATTGTAAGGAAGGAAGGAATGAACGAACATAAGTCGTCGATCAATGGAAACGAACGATTGGAGAACGACGCCCGTAACGCCGCATGTCTCTTGGAGGCTTGGCTAATCGACGGCTAAGAGATTCACAGGTGTTGAAAGCAGAAGCCCTAGAAAGGTGAGAAGGGAAAGAATGATGACCTCCAAACAACCTTATTCGCTTACCAATTGGATTATCCCCGTAGTTGGTGGGGCCGCTGCTACCTTCTGAAATTTTGTGTACAATGCACCCAATTTTGCCCCTCCGTTTTTCCAAATGCCTGAAAAAACTATTAACAATTCTGTTAAAATCGATAGCATTAATTAAGGGGAGTGTATTCAATCATGAGTTTTGTAGATTTTTAAAAACTTTTAAAATGATAGATTTTAATAAACTTTTATTGATTTTCATAGAGTCTTTTAAAACTTTGTAAAATTCTATAAAAGTCTGTATAAAAAACTTGCATAAACTTTTATCAACTTTTTTATTTTAAAAAGTTTACAAAAGTCATTAAAATTCTAAATTGAATACATCCTTACAAACTTTCATAAGCAATTCATAACAAATTAACAATATTAAACACTAAAATTTATAGTTATAGAATTGTTCAAATATAATATTTAAAAATATAATTACTTTTTCTTGAGAAATTAATATTTAAAAAATATATAATTACTAGTTGCATAAAATAAAAAAAAAATTAATAATATATATAAAATTTATATTTGATATACTGCTAGGTATCAAGAAAAGAGCTATTATTTGCAATAACAATATGGGACTGGTAACAACAACAAGGTACTTCTCTTTGTAGCCTCAAATTGCTATTGCGAACAATAGTTCACTATTCATAATAACATGTTTTTGAAAAGAAAAAAGAAAAAATATATTACGAATAAACATATGAATATTATGAAACATATAGTAAAAGTTGACGATGATAGATAAAAAAATTTACTCTGTTCATGTATTTAGGAGAAAAAGTTTAGAAGTTTGGGATAAAAAGTTCATAGAAAAAAATCAAAATATACAAGCAACAATGAAATAAAAATAATATTATTTTGAATTTTTAGAGGAAGATTGTAAAGTTTAGGAGAGAGAAAAAAAATTGGTAGAGTTTAGGTATGTAGAAAATATAGGATAACGAAGAAAAAATAATTTATTGAATTTAGGTATAAGGTTTATAAAGTTTAAAATTTTAAATAAGGAGAAAAAATAGAGTTTAAATAGAGAGAGGGAGAAAAAAAAACCTCCAGTGTTGGTAGAAAGAAAATTTTGAAATCTTGGGGTTGGGGGTTGGATTTCAACTATTTATATTTGAGAAGGAAAAGTATATAAAAATCTACAAAAGTTCTAAAATTAAAAAGTCTTTACAAATTCATAACTTTTTGAATACCACATGACTTTTAAAGATTCTTTAAAAGTTTTAATTGAATACCACATGACTTTTAAAAACTCTTTAAAAATCTTGATCGAATACCGCATGACTTTTAAATACTCTCTAAAAGTTTGAATTGAATACCTCCAAACTTTTAAAGTTCATAAAAGTCTTTAAAATTCTATGAAAGTCGTGATTAAATACACCCCCTAAGATTCCGTTCTCAAAAAAAAGAAAAAATATTCCATTTGAAAATGTGAAAAAATAAATTTTCAACAAATAATTTAATGACTATTATTTAAAAAACAATTTAATTTTTTACGTCTGATTGCAAATTTAAAAACAAAATTATTTTTTATTTGACAAAAGGTTAAGAAATTACTTTTTTTAAATTTTTGTGTATAGTTCCTTTTCTTTTTTAATGTATAGCGAAAAGATTATTATTGATGATGAATATAAAGTTTTAAGTGCTAGGGGCATATATTTCTAGTCTTGCCATCCTAAGGCAAGCTCGGCATTTAATTTAAAGAAAAAAAAATATATTTAGTTTCTTATCTTCACCTCATCTAATGCTTCTTTTCCAGTTAGTTGTAGTTGTATTTCATGGAAGCATGTTCCGTAACATTTTCTATTAATGTCACTATTAAGTGGTGAAAGTGAATAGCCCATTTATGATCATTATGTTGTGGTTTAAAATGGAAGTAGCAGTTTTTGTTACTTAGCCTATAATGATGGCACACGTAGGCTATTTAAGCATAGTCCTCTCACTGCTCATGTCACAACTTCATATACTACACCATCTAGTTGCTTATGAGACAAGTGGTAGACAAAACTCTCTAAACCTCTCACTGCTCATGTCACAACTTCATAGACTACACCATCTAGTTGCTTATGAGACAAGTGGTAGACAAAACTCTCTAAACCTCAATTTCAAGCAATGCAACATAAATCACAACTATGGCTTGAGATGCACGATTATATGGCTTGAGATGCACGATTATATTAGATTCCGTTTTTTTTTTGGAATACTACTGACTCTATTACATTGCAATATCTGTTCATAACTACTTTTCTCAAGATCCTTGGCAATTGTAATTGTCATTCTTTGTAATTGTTTCAATTAAATGAATATTCTATCTAACTAATAGTCATTTTCTAGACCAGTTTTCTTCTAGGTCGTTACACTTTATGTTTGACATATTATTTGTTATAATAATAATAATAATAATAATAATAATAATAAATTGTGATATGGTGGTGGTGTTTGTGTGGTGTTGGTGGTAGTGTGGTGGTGGTGGTGGTGGTGATGGTGTTATAGTTGTGGTGGTGTTGGTGGTAATAATAATTTAAAAACTAAAAAAGATGTGTAAGAGAAGATAAATATGAGAAATAAAGTTAGAAAATGTCTTCCAATTAAAAATCTAAGAAGACATTTTTCGTCAAATTTAACATTTTTTTCATTAACCAAAATAAATATTTTATTTTGACTTTTTTTTTCTTGAATACCCAACCATAGGAAAATGCAAAAAATGACTTATGAAAGTCATGTTATTGTCGGAATTAGAATATTGCACATACTCATATTTCAATTGGAATGGCATTAGCTTGGATCTGGACTATTAACTCCTAGAGCTTTTTCTAGTTTTTCGTTAAATGTACTTGAAATAAATGAAACTCGCAATAAAGGGCTCGGTACTTCGGTTATCCTCCTTATAATAAGGAGCTTAACGATCTCACTACGATTATTGAAGAATAGACTTATTCTCATTAGATCTTGGATCTATGCGACTTAGCAAGGCTCAATGACGTCAATCTCTATACATGAGTTTAACTTGAGCCCAACGAGTCTTTAGTTATTTATATATACTCGCATATTTGTCCCTCAAACGTTTGTCATTGGATTGTTCTTCCACACGATGCTTAGTGTGGAGGGTCTATTTCATATTTACGTATTAGTTAACCCGAATCATCATAGCATAGCACTGTATGAAGTTAGGTGACTAAGATATAAAGTACTATTGAACAAATCTCTGACCTTTAAGCAAACAAGGTGCATGATTCCAATGAGTGTTATCATCCATTGTTTCCACGCTTTATACCTTCTCATTCCATATATTTATGAATATCTTGAGGTTCTATATTTTCTAAAAAATGTTTACCAAAAGTGGAAGAAAACTATCCATGCTCACCCTCGGTCTTTTGCTTATTGGGAAAAGTATTTGGTTATTCAATTCCTTTTTAACTCTTAGCATTATTGTGATGATATTACGTTTAAAGTTGTGGTATAATCGTTTCCCCAAATGGATTCAAGCATATATACCCTATTTTTATCACACTATGTTTTAGAGAATTTTTTAACAAAATGCATGGAAATCCTAATAGAAAAATACTCGAATGGAAGGGCATAAGCCTTATGGGGGATGGTTGAATAACTTTTGTCGTTCTTTTATACAGTGTGTTATAACAATTGTATTATAATTCATTTTAGATAGAAATAATATTGTCATTATTGTAGCTTCATTTATGTCACCCATAACTATTACTATATACCTTCATTTTTTTTCTTATTCTTTAATTATCATTTCATTAAAATCACCATATAACAATTAATTTAATTACATATTATATATTAACTAAATATCTATAAATAATGTTAAATCATACGTGTGGGTAGGCATGATCAAATGAGAACTAAGGTCCTCCTATAAAAAAAAAATGAGGTCGAATCTTAGCGGTCTATAAGGTTTATTTGAGAAATTTAATAAAAAAAATGTATCAATTTTATAATTATTGAACAATTTTAAAATCAAAATTTATTTTATAATTATTGTAAACTTGAAAGTTTAGTAATGGTAAAATGATATTATAAACATTACAAGTATTTATAAATTTTTAGTTTTGTAAAAAATATTATCAATTTTAATTTTGAGATAATGATTCAAATTTTATTTTAAACAAAATATTAATATTATTGTATCAAAAGTTAAAATGTGATATAACCTCTAATTATGAGGTCATTCTCCTTCTTTCGTCAAAAATTCCGTGCAATACGAAATCGAAAATATTCCGTTGCCGGGAATCGAACCCGGGTCTCCTGGGTGAAAGCCAGATATCCTAACCGCTGGACGACAACGGAGGGCAATGACAAGTGAATATAAAATCGTTTTAACTGAATCTATAGCCGCTGGGTGACTTAAAAAACATGCGGTGAGCGTGGATCGAACACGCGACCTTCAGATCTTCAGTCTGACGCTCTCCCAACTGAGCTATCCCCGCGCGTGTGAGTCTAACTTCATTATACTTTCATTACTCTTAAGGCATTACTGAAGCTTTGTGTAATCAATCTGCACCGTTCAATTATGCCACCCATTTCGCTTCGTGGGAGTCATTATTGCATCTTCACACATTTTAAATTTGAAATACAGCCATGATGATTACTTTCATTTGAAGAACAAGCAACATAGTAATGAACAGTAAAGGAATATGGCAAAATTGCTTATAGCATCAAGTTTGGTAATGAATTATTAGAAAATAGAAATTCTATTCCATAATGAATAGAATATGTAATGAATATGAATTTCTATCCATTGTTTGATTCATCATCAAAAATAAATTTCAAAATTATATCATAGTGTTTGGTTAGATTATTATTATTGATACATTTATAATATAAAACAAAAATAGCTAAAGATAAATTAAGTATTGTAAATAAATAAATAAATAAATAAATTATTCATGAAAACTCAGGAATAATCTAATATCATGCACTCTTATCAAAAGAGCTACTCCATTTGCAATGAGAACCATTTCATTCTCAAGAATACAATTCTTGAAAATAAAATGACTTATCAAATAACAAAATATATATATTCTTGAAAATATTATTTCATTTTTGACATATTATGCGAACTATATATGCTTTTAAAAAAGGTAACAACATAGCAAATATCATAATAAATATAAACAGATAGCTAGTAATTTTATTGTGACTTATTTCTACTCAAAAGTGTTTGAAGTGAGGATAATCCATCGCTACTAGGAAACAATGTAACAAAGCCAAAAGACTCAAAAAGTAGGCAACATATATAGATGATATTCAAGTTGAAGTACTTCATTAGTCTTCATACTATGTAAAATGTTCCACTTGGTCAATGCATTATAAATTTAATCAATTTATATATTCCATATACTATTAAAAATAGAACATCTACATAAAATTAATAATGTTTTTAGTTAAATAATTAAATATGGCTATGTGACTAGATTGCAAGCTAAAGTAATGATGATGTGACTGTAAAATCCCGTAAACTAATGTAAAAATAGTTAAAATGTCACTATCAAGAATTGAACTCATTAGTATCTAATTCAAAAATAAAATCTAACACAATAAACTAATTTAATTTACAACTTGATATATTTATTAAAAAAATAATAATACAAAAAAAAAACAAAATGTAAAAAAGTAATTTCCTTAATTATACAAAAACTAAATCATGTACTACAAAAATTACAAAGATAATATTAATATAATTATAATTATATACCACATAAATTAACTTTATGTACCACATATATAAATAATTAAAACATTTTTGTTGATATGTAATTCAAACTATATCATTTTTTTAAACGTTGGTCATGGGCAAGCAAAAGATCTAGAGGGTGGGGGGGGGGAGGATATGAATAGACTTTTCAAAGTTGCCTAAGGTTAATTTGTAGCATTTGGAAGTATTTAGAAAATAGTGCACGTATGTTGGAGTTTAAGCAATGCAAGTAGAAAGTTAAGAGTAAGGAATTGAGAAATTGAGGCAATATTTTAATAGTGGTTCATGAACTCCATATTCCACTCTTCTCCTTAAACCTAGGAAGTTTCACTGGTATAATACAAATACAAGTGAAAATTTAGCCTTTTACACTAGTTGCAAACTAAGTCAATTAGGTTACTTGTTAAAAATCTCCCTTTATGAAAGTCATTGGAACAACTTTCTTCACTAAGCTGTGTTATTCAGTGCCTGATATTCAACGTCAAGGATCGTCCACCAAGTCCCATTGAGAGAAAATCTCCAACCTTTGCAATGAAGGATGATGTTTGTCTTTAGAAGACTATTGGACAAAATTTAGTTGATTATTGAAGTTGCTTTTAGATTGTAGCTCACAAGAATATCTCAAACCTTTTAGATTATTCAACTTTGTCATCGCTTCAGGATAGACTCTATTTATAGAGTTTGAAGTCAGAATTCAAACATCTTACCGTGTTCGTCTTCATTTATTAAGGCTCCGGATGAATTTTTCATTGTAGCCGATCCTAACGACAAAAAATTTGGTCCGTCATGATTCTTTTATTCTGTCCGTACTCATATTGTCTCTGTCTGATGACATTTTGTATGTTGCAATGGGACATGCCATGTCGCAGGCCCTATGGAAGACAATTGAAGTAGCCTTTGGGTCTTCTTCTTGGGCACAATATATAAGTCTCCATAGTTGGTTGCATCCTTTGCGCTAGGGGTATTCCACTATGAGTGAGTATTTTGACAAAGCCAAGGTTTTAATTGGCCTTCTTGTAGAAGCTGACCGACTAATTAGTTTCGATGAACGGAATCTCTATATATTCAAAGGTCTTCGCCATGAGTGCCACGCGATGATATTCTCATTGACCACTAAAGAACTTGTGACAATTGATCAACTCAACGACTTCTTGGCAAAATGGTATCAAAGGAACTACAAGTAAACTACAAACAAGCATAAGTTTGTTTTTTCACATGTAATTTGTGGGAGTACAAAGTTACTAGTGAATTCTCTTTTGGCGAATAAGAGAACAATGAGGTATGTGAATTATACCATCCATTCTCAAACCATTATGAAATTCCCGTGCCATTTACTTTTACACACTTTAATTACTGCCTTTAACTATTTTCTTAACTTCTCAAACTACATTCGAAACTTCCTTGTGTGGTATACTCATTTTCCGTTGTGCATTAACTTTGATCAAAATATTTCTTGACTAATTACTTGAGATTTCGACATATATAAATTTTCTATGAAGTGTTGAGAGATTAACTTGCGAAAGTCAATTTCCAAAGTTTAATTTTACAAAAAGTTTTCAAAATCCTAATAAGTCTATTTATCCCCTTCCTTGCCAACCTAGAATTTAAAGTTTCTACAAATATATTGTAAATTTGTTTGAATAAAAATAATATTTTTAATATTATTTCTAAAAATACAATAAAAGGCATATAGAAGAAGAAGAAGATTTTATTTTATTTAAAAAATGAAAAGAATTGTGGCATGGTGTTTTTATTTTTTAATTTTTTTTTTCAGTTCGTATATGGAAAAGAGAAGAAGAAGATTTTATTTTATTTAGGAAATAATAATGCTAAATGTATTTATTTAGGAAATAAGTTTACAAGTATACGTATTTGGGAAATAAGATTTCAGTATCGAAAAAACTCCTTGTTATTCAACAATGCATCAATAAGTTTATAATTTTATATCAATTAAGTTTGTCATTGCATTCTTTTTATATAACAAAAACCATAGGTTATAACAACGCACATATTTTTTGATATTTGAGCGAAAGAAAAATTCAAATACAAATATGTAGTCAAGTCACTCTAACACATTCTTCTTTAATTAGTTAAAATAGGATAAACACTATCAGGTGGAGAATCTAAAACAAACAAGTCATGTAAAAAAGGAATTACATGTATCATCGATTAGTCGTTATAGTTTACTATAGATATAACAATAGTACTTCAATTCAATTGCTGTCAATTGTCGTTGCCTTCCAATTGTATATGCTCAATATCCAATACAAGCCCTCTCTTAAACGCCAGATAAGGGTATGAAAATGGATGATCGTCTTTCTTGGTTTCCCATCTATACATGAAAAATAAACAAATTTAATTGATTTGTGACGGCAGAAGTTAAACAAAATGAATTTCAGATCGTTGTAATGATTTTGCAGTATGGTATAGCCGTATAGCGCCAAGTTCCAGTACGACTAAATGTTAACGTGCAGTCGCACCATTGTTATGCAAAAACGCACTAATATAATGTTAAAAAACGCACAACAATTGAATTAAGAATAATTCACACAAATTGTCCAAAATTAAATGTAAAAAACATAATTTTTATTTTTAATTGTCATTATAATTGAAAAGACAAAAAAAATTGAATTAATTCAAAGTAATTTATTACCTGAAGCTTTGAACAAGATAGTGTAGGAGAATTGATACTTCCAATTTACCGATTTCTGCACCGGGACATATCCGAATTCCTCCACCAAATGGGATCACATTCTTGCTTACTCCAGGATCCTACATTTTTAATATTATTGAGGTAAAAACATATTTTGGTGGATTTGTGAATTTATGATAAGTTACTAAATATAATTATGATAACATTTAAATTTTAACGAAATCAAACTTATTTTTTATAATATCATGTCTACCTACATTATTACCATTAAAAAATATAAGAAAAGATATTGTGTAAAGAAATGAGAGTCATTACCATTTTTGGTCCTACTGTTATGGTGTCATTGCCAATTTTAGTCCACTTCATTAATTTTTGCCACATTTTAACCACTCTTATTTAACCATTGCCACTTTTAGTCCATCGTTAGAAAATCCGTCCAAAGACCGTCAAACAGAGGGGTATTTTTGTCTTTTCACGGTGTTTTTGTCTTTTGCCACATACCATTTGCCTATACCATTTGCGTCCATCGCTATACCATTTGCCGGCGGCGAGAAGATATCAACCGACCTAATGCATGAAGTTGGGGGCAGAAGAAGAGGCAGCAAACGCTACCTCGGAAAAATCGCTACTGCGGAGAAGGTCATACCTCGCCGGAACGCCACCCACATAACATTGGATTACCCAAAAGTTCTGTTTTTTGTGTGCTTTGAGTTGATCTTGGGGCGAAATGTTGAGAAAGGAGAAGTTTTGGTGAAAAAGATTTGAGCTTTTTTGGGAAGAAGAGATGGGTTTGGTGATACTTTGTGTGATTTTCATTCTTCTTGGGGTTTCTGCATAATCTCAGGCCCAAAATCCCCAGAAACTGACATGTAATCCGGTGGATTTGAGATCTTTGGAGGGTTTCTTGGATTTACTGGAGTCTGGTGTTGATGGGTGGGAGAGAAATTCTTCATCTTCTTCTTCTCCCATTTGCTGCAATTGGGTTGGCATAATGAATTCTCTGGTCTATTTCCAGGCACTTTAAACCTGCGTGCTGTGAGGTTCCATTGAACAGAGGCTCTGGTATGTGGCAAAAGACAAAAACATCGTGAAAAGACAAAAATACCCCTCTATTTAACGGTCTTTGGACGGATTTTCTAACGATGGACCAAAAATGGCAAGGTTTAAATAAGACTGGTCAAAATGTGGCAAAAATTAATTAAGTGGACTAAAATTGGCAATGTCACTGTAACAGTAGGACCAAAAATGGTAATGACTCAAAGAAATGATAACAAAGTTATAACGGTAGGGATGTTTTTGTCTAAAAAATTATATAGTACAAGTCTTATATATAAGATAATGTATTAAAAAAATTTAACGGAAAAAACAAACATAAATCAAATATGGATTGAGACTTATTATGTTTTATATTAAATTATTATTATTATTATTATTATTATTCCCTGAAGATTATTGTAATATGAATTATTTAATTAAAAATTGATATCACAATTATATTAATTTAGAAGTAAATTATAAACGAATTGAGATTGGGGGAAGATAAGGGATTAAGATGACATACATTCCATCTCCATGGATTAAATTGGTGGGGGTTTTTATGAAGTGATGGATCAAGGTTTACAGCCGACAAGATGGGAAGAACTTTCCAACCTGCTGGAATTCGATATCCTGCACGTTTCAAACCACACCTATAAAAAATAATTAAATATAAACTCCTTTAATTTGATCTGCAAATTGATCGAATTACCTTTGAATTCCACATCCTTGATAGCCTTTCTGTGGACAAATTTAACCAGATTTCCACAACGAAGAGTTTCATTTATTACCTGTAATAACATATCTATCTTTAGCACTGATTTTATTGCTGAATTATAGGCACCTTTAAAGGGTGAGAATGTGACATAGGTAAACTCGAGATTTATAATTTAATAATTTTGGTAATACTAAATAACAATAATAATTACCATGGGTGTGAACTGCATTTGCTTGTAGTCTTCCCAAGTCAATGCTTCCCCATTTTTCCTCCTCCTCAGTGCTTGGTGTTCTTCCTGATTATTATTATTTATATAAAATAAAATGTTACGTTGCCAATTCAAACTCAAAACGTACATTTTTGGACCAAAATGCGCTAAGTGTATAGTATGGTCTTACATACCTTTAGTTGTTGAAGGGCAAGGGGCGTCTGGGCAAGAAAATATGCGGTGAGGGCTATAAGTCCAGAAGTGGTTTCATAACCTGCAAGGAGAAGGTCAAACAAAACGCTTACTTTTTCCTCCTCCTTCAAACAATCATTCCCCACAATCGAGTCCGCGAAGCTGTCCTCATTATCATTGCCCCACTCTTCACTCTTTCTCTTTCCCTTCTCATTTAGTATATCTTTGAACGTCGATGCTACCCTTCTCCGAGCCTGCAATAACGTATTCCAGGAGAGGTAAGCTATAAAGAGTATTACTAATTGATAACATTAACTGATTGTATAAATGTATTTTTATTTTTTTTTATAAAACTAATTTAAAAAGTTGGTTTGAGCAATTTTTTGAATTTTAGCATTTTAGAGTTACAAAAAGCTGATTAAACAAAAACTTATATTGATTTTTTAACCAAGTCAAAGGACTAATATAATAGTAGTCAAATAACTCAAAATTAGCTGATAGATAGATAGATAGATACCTTCATGGCCTTGGCAAAGGTGGTTCCTGGAAGATTTAGCGGAAGAGAAACAAAGCCTTCCATGAATGTGAGGAAGTCCTGGAAGAGTTTGATGGCGAGCGGGTCTCCAGGCGCCATATCAAATAGGCATTTCAACATGACGTTGAAGGAGAAAGCTTTGGCCTCTTGAAACAAGTGAATTTGTTGCTTTCCTTTCCAGGATTCCATGAGCGAGGAGGAGAGGTTCTGGATGTGGCCGGCGAAATGGCGGCTGGATTTGAATGAATTGATGAAGTCGACTTCGACGCTTCGCAGCTTCTTGTGAAGCTCTCCGTGGACAATCATCAACGACCGGTGTCCCACGATGTTTTTCACCGGTTTAGGGTAGCTGCTCTCGAACAGCCTGCCTTCGTTTTGAAGGACGAAGGTGCTCAACTCAAGTGAGCATGAAATTATTGTGGGGGACCCAAATACATGGGACTTGAACACTTTCCCATATCTGCGCGCACCACAAATAATAATAATAATAAACAACCAAGTTTCTGGGTAATCCCAGCCAAAATGGCAATAGATCATATCCATAATCACAAGATTATGAGTTTGATTCCTTACCCCTTTGATTCGGGTCGGCTAACTATGAGTAATCTAGATTAATTTACTTGCTTTACTGGTTAGCTAGGGTAACAAGACGAGGTCTACCTACACCCAAAAGGGTTATGGGTTTCCCTCGTCAGCCAAACAACCAAGTTTCAACTCATCTATCTGCATTCAAATTAAAACGGGTTGATCGAGTTTGATTATATATTTTTATTTTATTGCCCCAAAAGATTGAATCTCCAACCTGACATGAGGATATAAATCATGGTAATTTAATGGCCCGATAGAGCAGTTAGGGGATGTATAAGTAAATCATATCACAGTAACTCAATGATTGATACGCGAATCTGCCCACTTTGAACATATTCCAACACCACGAACATTGGTCTCTTACCCTCAAAAGCTGTCTATTGAATCAGTAAACTAAGCTTACCTCCAGCAATGTTGTTCCAAGAAGGTGCCTATGGTGTTGGACTTATGGGGCTTGAGATAGCCAATGGTCTCTCCAAGAATTGGCCATCCCATGCTGCCGCCGGGAAGATTGTCTGCGCCAGCTGCCTCATTTCTTTTCATAAACAAGTGCTTTAAAATGAACACCAACACACAAGCTATTAGGCCTGTCAAAATAGGTAATAATTCCATGGAGAACTCAAATAAGAGCGAGCTTGAGCTTATTTAGTTAGAGAGAATTTTTTGGTTGATATAAATATAATGCTTGTCAACCTTCAAGTTACAACACGCCTGCCACAGTTTTCGTCTACCACATTAATACATTGAATTATATTATGATGAGCCGTAATATTACATGCATCCAATCTTTCTCGTTGTCGTCTATTAGGCATCCCATTCATAATTTTTCCATTATCTAATAAAGCCAAATCAATGCTTTCTAAAATAAAATATTTATTTTTCAACTCAAGTAAGGAAATTATATGAAACGAAATTTTAAAGAATTTCCAAATTAAAAAAAAATACGTAAAATATTCCATACTTACTTACCACTACATACCTACCTACTATAATCGTATCATTAGCAAATTGTCTACTATATTTTCATCCTCATCTATTGCTATATATACCATAACGTACTTATCGTCCCAACTACCATCACCGTTAAATACCATTATCACTTTCAATATCATTTGTAATTAATTTTTATAAGAAAAAAATTGGGTTGTTTATGAAAAATTGAATAAGGAAAACGAAAAGCTCCATCCATGTCTAAAAACATAACAAGTGTGACTGAAGGTTATACCCTTCATTTATGTCCGTTAAGTTTTTTTGTACATTATGCTATAAAAAGTGTACTTTACAATATATTAGACAAACATACCCTTACCGTTATAACTTCCGTTCCGGTCAAATTTCCGATGCACTCGGGCCATATTCCGGCACAAAAGTCACCGACGATCGTCGAAGGTCGCCGGTGACTCACGGGAGAAGGCAACCACTGGGTTGCCTTTTCACTGGGAAGGCGACGCCTTCTCCAATGAGAAGGCAACCATCTCTGGTCGCCTTCTCTCACCGAAGAAAGCGACCAAAGTGGGTTGCCTTCTCCAGTGAGTCACCGGTGACCGTTCGACGGTGACTTTCGTGCCGAAATATGGCCTGAGTAGGCCGAAAATTTGACCTGAACCTTTATGACCTATGATCATAGGTCATTAACAACTTTATGAACTTTTTTGCATGTAAAATACAATGTTGATGGATTTAATTGCTACTTTAAAAAGTTTACGGGCTTAACTGCCTTCTTAGGTAAAGTTTAAAGGCTTATTTGACCCTTTTCCGTAAGTTTTATTAAGAAATTTACTTTTGTACCCTTAGAATTAACTCTATCAACGCACCACAAAAGTTAAGGACCAAACTCATCATTTTGTTCATAATCGAGGGACTAAAAACGGATACGATAATAACATAGGAACTGAGTCGAAAAAACTCACCATTTTCCCTACAAATTAACACGAAAAAACTCACGGTACAAAAAAATAAAAAATAAAAATGTAAGATACAATCAGAAACAATACTTTTGTAATAAATAATTGTATGCTATGTGCATCTAACAACAGAAGAATGACTAATTTTGTATCTATATTTTAGAAGTCAGAACTCACAATAAATGGAGGAAATACCATTTGACAGGGAGTGTTTACATTGTAAAAATGTGGGCAAAAAGTCACATAAAACACATGCCAACCCATTTAAGTTTACATAGTACAGAAGCATTTTCTTTCGCCTTTAGGCAATTATCAAGCCGATGATTGTACAATGAATTCCCTAGTGAATGAAACAGTAAGAAACGGGGAATGGTTCTTAAAGCAAACTATAGCGCAAAACAAACAAAAACTGTCGAGACAATCTATGTGAGGTTGAGTAGCAGGGTGACCATAGCGTAAGTATGGGGAAGGTGGCAGGACGTTCCCTCCCACGAGGACAAGGACCATGTCAATGCAACATAAATCCAATGAAGGCAAGGGACTGAGGAACTAACAAAAACGTAATTGTCATTGTTTTTCTTTCTTTGCCAAAGATTCTCCTTTGTATTCACTGCCAGCCGTGACCACAAAACCTGCTCCAACCTTGTATTGGAAGTGCAGAGCAAAGTGTGAGGATGGACATAAAAAGAAACATATGAAATTGATATGCTGAGGAAAAGCACGGGTGAGTGTGTGAGAGAGAGAGAGAGGGAGAGAGAGAAGATACTTGGCAATCCCTTAGTACGACACGTTCTTGGAGCTGAACATTACTGCAAATAACAGATCCTTGGATTGTACAACCGTCTCCAATTGTCACATGGTTCATCACAACAGAGTTGACTACCTGCATACAGAGAGGGATGCGCACATCTATTATTGGTCAACCTTCTACTACTGCATAATTCAAATCAATCAGTGATGGGATACCATCTTAATAAGATGCAAAAACCCTGGAAATAAATGTTTCCCTTTATAATGCCAGATAAAAGTTATATTATACCTTTACGTTTGAACCAATCCGACAATGGCGGCCAATAATGGACTTCTTCACACTGCATTTATCACCCATTTCTGAACCCTCTCCCAGCATACAATGTGGTCCCACCTAGACAAATAATAGTAGTAATAATAAATAATAACATCAACAACAAAAATAATCTAGCTAAGAAGATGATGCCTAGAGCATTTGAATATTATACAAATAATGCACATAATTAAGATAAAATATTAACTAAATTGCACTTTTGTATTTCATCTCACCGTGGTTTTTGATCCAAGCACAGATGAAGGATGAATTATGTTGTTCTGTGCAGAGAAAGAGTAACCAGATAGGTGACTAGCATCTCCTATGACCTGAGCAATTACAAATTAAAATGGGCTAAAGTTTATATAAAAATGTGTAAGTTAAAATGAGACGAGTAAATCTCACATCTCGATTTATGTCACTGAAGGCTTGGATGGAATTCAAGCGCATGCAGTAATTGCTGTTGTTGGCAATATAAACACAACATTTATGGGTTTTTCTTGGAGCTGGAGCAGAACCTTCAGGACCCAGGGTATATAGGTCATGAAAACTTTGTGTAGAGGCATTGGCCATAAGTTGAGCTAGCAAAACTGTACCGTTCTGGGAAGCATCCTTACAATTCCCATTTTCTTCAGCTTGCACTCCATTTAGTGATAACTCAGATCTCTAACATATCATGTCATCAAGAACTAGTTCAAGACTAATATGGAAAAAATAATAATACAAAAAAGAAGAAACCAAAAACATTATGCAATACGTTGTACTAACCAGCTGACTTCTCACAAGATACGGCAAGACATCACACTTCAAGCTCAGAAAACTTGGTTTCAGAGTTAGAACTTCTTGCAAAGCAGTTCTAACAGGATTAAAATTAAAATTAGAACAATTCAAAGTAAATGGAAAAGTAAAGTGAACTGTGAACCAGGATAAAGAGCAGAGCCTCAAACCTCTTAAATGCATACATGTGAGCATCCATCAGATCTGGGCGAATGTCCATCTACAAAATAATGTGATGAGAGGAGGGGAGAGGAGGGGATCCAGTAACAGAAGTTTGTAACTTTGTAGTATTCTAACATGTTTGTGTTAGTCAATGAACAATGGAGAAGCTTATTGTACCAAAAATGCTCACATTCGGAACATAATGACCAACAAAATATGAAATGTTCAGAATGAGAGCCTGCTATAAATTATACTCATCGAATGAAGCACTAAATTGTATGACGATTAAAAAGATATGAGAATGCAGAGAATGAAACTAATATACTTGGCCAACTGCTCTGAGTATGCTCTTCTGAACACGCATGTCTTTCTCAACTTCAAATCCTGAGATAGGGAAATGCTTAATAGTGTCTACTAAAAGTGGATGATAGAATAACATGAAGGAAAAAAGATGTCTCACCAGATGCTATATGCAGTAGAAATTGTTTTGTTGGGTCCAGTCCTACAATATTATATCGTGCTGGTTTCTTTGATGAGGAGCCTGACTCTGAAGGCCCACCAACCGGAGCATAACAAAGCATTGCAGTAACTACAGCATCATGTCGTCTATGAACTGCTGCAACTGCCCCAGGAGGAATATCAGAAACAAGATCACCACTCACAACCTACAAAAGCCAGAACTAACTGAGCTTATGGAACATGTACTAAACTCTAAATGCCAAGTTGAATACCAACCAAGATGTCTTTTGCTGTCAAATGGTGATCAATGGCCCTCAGGGCTCCTGCTGTTCCTTCATCTTCAGGGACAGCCGCAACCTGTTAGGCATGAATTATTAATTAAGTCAAGCATACATAAAAATTATCATAACTTGTACTGTTGTACAACAAGATAGACTGATTGCAACACTAAAGCAAGTAAATTTGGCTTTATTAGAGTTCATTCCAGTCACCACATATCAACATTGGTATTCATTTGTTACAGAGCATTAGTTTTTACATTGCAACATGTGAATTTCCCCTTGTTCTTAATTACCCTTACAACATGAAAACTATACAAGCACTCTGCACTTTGGGTGTTCACAGGTGGCTTTGTGCATTTTTTTTATATTTCTGTGACCAAGGCTCGTAATAATAATTCATATTTTCTATATGGGCAATTTCTCAATATCTTGTTCCTTCGCAAGAAAAGATTTTCTTTGTGCGTTGGTAAAAAAAAAACATGTTTTTGGGGGGAGAACTACTATTTCACCAATCGAGTCACAAGTATCTAACATATTCATACCTAACGATTTTCCACAAAGTGGTGACGAAAGGTATAACTTGGACAAATCTTTTCATTTTCTAAGTCGACCCGATCCATTCTTTCGTAGAGCTATTTATTCGATCATAGACACTTCTAGAAACCCTCTAACAGAGGGACAAATTGTCAATTTTGAAAGAACTTATTGTCAACCTCTTTCATATATGAATCTAAACCAATATAGAGCGATTTTCTAAAAAGTCAACCAGAAACCACTCATGAAGTTGAAAAACAACATGGTTCAATTTAAAACTTAAGTATTAATAAAATACATTTCTAAATTATTTTTTGTTTAACGGTGAAGTATACTACTTTCGTAAATTTACACATTCCTTTATTCTTTAGACAAATAACTATCTATTTGTTACTAGTTGAAATGCAAATTAACTTTACTTCAATCAACCTTAGTTTGTATATAAGTGTACATGTGTGTATGATATTTAATCAGGCTGCTTCTATTTTTGTAATTTAATAATTACAAAAAAAAAAAAAAAACCAAAACTACCAGAAACATTGCAGTTTATAAAATCTCTAACCCATTGGTTATTTAGAATTGAAAGAAACTGCAGAGTATTGGACCTTTACAATGTGGTTTGGGGTGGTTTCACAGCTTTGATGTTTTTTTATAAACACCCCTACAACACGCTACAAGCACTCAAGCACTTGCATAGTGAGAATAATTTGGGCAGTACATTTTGGTGAACATCATCAAACTGGTAGAGTGTGCAGTAAATTTGTTCATCTCATCTAAGTGCTTTTTGATGTTTCTCTATTAAACCCTCCATATTCCATTCTCAAAGTTTTGGCACAAAATGCAGCACCAAAACCATCCATTTTCCCTTAAAAACAACAAACAAAAATAGATAGTGAGCTGTGAGCATCTAATTACCTCAACATGTAGACGGTCAACATAGGCACCTGATATCCAAGCCCCTACTAGAACAGCTGCATTTTCCCCTTCAACCACCTACAGTAAATACACATCAAATTAACATCTACAACTCAATTCAAGAGCCCTAATTTGGCAATTGAGTACCTAAACACACTGCAGCAGTGCAGCTGATAACACGACGAAATATATAACAAACCGCTCATGTGTAAGGAACATACGACAATCAGATCTTTGAGATTGTTCTGCTCGAGAAGGTCCAGCACGTAAGACAGCACCGGCCGGTTGGCCACCGGAAGCAACGCTTTTGGCACCTCCTAAAATTTGCCATTTTTTTCAAACAACACCAAATTCAAAAATTTAAATTAAAAAAAAAGGCACTGAAATTAAAGTCCTAAACCATATGCAAAATATTCAAAAGAGGAGGAACCTTGGAAGCGAGAGGAACGAGATTTTTGGAGAAGCCGCCGGCTAAGACTACCACTTGGAAATCCATCAAAGCAGCTCCGCGATGAAGGGTAATGAGCGGTTGTAACACCCCCAAAATTCTAATACAGGAATAAAACTAAATAAACAATCTTTCTTACTAACTATACTGAAAATAAGTGCGGAAGCGAAAATTAAACCTTAAACTAAGGGGTGTTATGCCACGCTTGGGCAACCAACTAAGCCCAAACGCACAGGCTACAAAGGATTTCTATCTACAAACCAAATTATATCAATTCACTATTGATAATACAATTCAACTACGTAGTATAATATAGTAAATCACTTTCTAACTAAACCATTATGCCCAGAACTTCTCCAAGAGTACTAATTCTATGTCGCACTCTCAGAATGAATCACTTACATCAAATCCTGAAAACAAAAAGGGTTGAAAAACACAAACAAACCGAATTAGCATAAAATGCTAAGTAAGCTCTACTCCACCATGTAAAATAATTACATTTATAGTTTGAAAATAATGAACTTTTAAAACATAGTTTTAAAATGAATACTGTGAGATTTGGAATATAAATATAGGAAAAGAGTAAATCATTTGTAGAGATTAGAACACTAGTGAAGTATAAAATCAAAGTGCCATATACATAAGCCAATATTAGAATGGTACAAGAAATTCACTTAAGAACAAGCTTCTCATCATACAATCATCTATTTCATATAGTAAACAAATTCCACTCTAGTAAAAGGCATAACTCCAAAAGAACAATTCTCAAGCATATGCTAACTTCAATAACTCACGTACATGCATAAATATAGACACAAAGAGGATAAACAAAGCATAACAAAAGTTTCAAAACAACCTTATATAATAATAATAATAATAACAATAATAATAATAATAATGGCCCATCTCAGGCTTAATAATAGTAATAGCCCATCTCAGGCTTAGTAATAATAATGGCCCATCTCAGGCTTAATAATAATAATGGCCCATCTCAGGCTTAATAATAATAATGGCTCATCTCA
Organism: Ipomoea triloba; assembly: GCF_003576645.1. Taxonomy (NCBI): domain Eukaryota; kingdom Viridiplantae; phylum Streptophyta; class Magnoliopsida; order Solanales; family Convolvulaceae; genus Ipomoea; species Ipomoea triloba. The sequence goes on along the minus strand of NC_044927.1, from coordinate 6,581,569 downwards.
GGCTTAATAATAATAGCTGATCTCAAGCTTAATAATAATAATGGCCCATCTCAGGCTTATATAATAATAGCTCATCTCAAGCTTAATAATAATAATGGTCCATCTCAGGCTTATATTATAATAATGACCCATCTCAGGCTTAAATAATAGTAATGGCTCATCTCAAGTTAGGATGTTACTTAACCAAATAACTCACAAATCTCGTAACACATTTATAGATATATATCAAGTTTATCAAGTAAAGATTTTAAAACGGGTAATAGTATAGACTTCAATATAGTGTTGTAGAGAATAATACACAAATAAAAAGATATACGGAGCAAGTATCAATCATAATCATATTTAGTAAGTCCAATAGAGACCCTTTAAATCAACAATTCAGTAACAAGACACACAAAAAGAAATGGGAAATGAAAAAGAAAGAAAGTATTTATCTTACAAAATGAATAGCGAAGTGTACCTAAGCTAAGCCTAAACTCTTAAAATAAAACAGGAGCTTTTATATAAAGAGGTATGCTTAGGATTATACAGCTCAGCCAGTATACTTTTTACACGAGATTAGTTGAAGCCATCAAATGAACACTAACCCTTTCCCTTAGACAAACAATAATAAGACCAGGAATTTTAAAAGCAAATAACCATAATCAGACTAGGGACATCATGTCCAATCAAGGTAATAAACGAGGTATGAAGAATAATTGTACAAACAAAATCAAACACAACAGGAATAATGATTAAATATGATGCCTCTGGAATTTTAAGTTCTTGATAATCCCAATAGAGGGAGGTAGCAGTAGAGACAACTGGGCATTCCTCGCCCTAAATTCACTCAAGCTCCCTATTCTTTTGGTTTTGTTTTGAAATTCACATTCAATCTATTTGTCTACAAATAATCAACCACCTAAACATGTCACTTTCGTCAACCAAAAATAATCATCAATTAATCATTTAAAAAAAAAAAAAAAAAAAAAACCACACACTTCAGACATAAAACACTCAGCATCAAAATAAATATAGTTTCAGCAAATCAAAAGGAAAAGTGAAGCGGCGATAGTCAGAGAAAGGAAGAGAGAGCAAGACTCACGCTTGCTGCCGACTGCCCCAGTCCGTCGGAAACAGAGGACGCCGTAGGAGGAGGCGCCGGTCACTGCCACTGCTACGCTGAAGGGAAGGAGAGATGATGGTGGAGGAAAAAGGGGTCGCCGGCCGCGACTCCGGTCTGCTGCTGCCGTCGACTTGCTCTGCCTTCCGCTAGTTTGAACGAGAGACAGACACGCGATAGGGTGCTAGTGATTTAGGTCTTCCTCCCAACAGTCCCAAGTCCCAACGAACAATTGAGAAGGGAGCTATGTAAGGGTTTTAGGGGCACAAAATTATATTTTATTTGATTAAAAGTTTGTAAAATAAATAATTTAGGCTAAAGTTTGGGTTCATAAAATATTATTGGATTAAGGATTAAAATGGGTATGGACGGCAAATTATGTTGTGGACCCAGGTCCACCTTGTAAGGTGGCTTGAGTCCAAAACTACGTCGTTTTTGTTTTTTTTTTTTTTAATTAGTAAACATATTGCCGAATATAGAGTTGTCCAAAAATGTGTGAATGTAGAATATAGAAATCGTGAATGTATATTTATGATTGTGTGAATGTAGAGTTGCCCAGAAATGTGTGAATGTGAAGGTTTCAAATTATGAATATGGAATATAGAAATCGTGAATGTAGAGTTATGCATGTGTGAATCTGTAATAGAGTTAAGAAGTTCTAACAACTTGTAGCCCTATCATGTGTGAATGTGGAGTTCTCAAGTTGTGAATATGGAGTATAGGACCTGTGAATATAGAGTTTTGAATGTGTGAATGCATAACAGTGGTAATATAGTTACTAAACATATAATCTTGTAATGTGTGAATGTGGAGTTTACAAAGTGTGAATGTAGAGTATAATGTATGTGAATGTAAAGTATAGTGTATGTAAATGTAGACTCAGGTGGACCTGGGTCCACGGCATAACAACCCGGTATGGACTGTCAAAGGCCTTGTAGTCAAGCGGCATAACTGTGGCCCTTCCAAGTGAGAGGTCACATGTTTGCTTCAGTAGGTTGAGAAACTATGTATGAACAGATACGACATTGTAACAGAGTCTATTGTCTACAAATATATATTTATAGTTTTATTTTCAAACTTAATGAAATAGGAATTTTGGTAGAAAATTATTTTGGGGTGTCGCAATGGTTGATCGGAGAAGAGGGTTTTTGAGGGTTTTTGTTTGGGGTTTGATGAAGAGCTGTGTAAACTATAAGAATTTGAGACGACATAAAAAGGAACACCTCATATAGGAATAACCATAATATTTTACAACTTTTGAGTTCCAAAGTAATTATATTACTCCATATTATACAAACAATAAAATTATTTTGGTAGTAAAATTTTAATTAACATGACACATTAAAGATGCTTTGTTGTTTAAAAAAAAAAGATTAGGTATAGCATATTATGTCATTAAAAAATTCAGAGAAAGACAAAAAAATTTATAACGTGGATACCTTGTACGTAACATGATATTTTCTAAGTAGCGCTTCCACAGTACGGTTGTAAAAATGAGTTCCCTAGTCACTTATTACTACTTTTGGAACCGCAAACTTGGAAAATATGTTAGACTTGATAAATTCTACAACTTTGAAATCATCCGTCCTGGTGGCTTTAGTTTTCACCCACTTAGAAACATAATCAACCGCAAGTAAAATGTTGACAAAACCAAAAGATACAATAAATGAGCTCATAAAATCAATATCCCAAACATAAAAAACTCACAAAATATGATCAGAATATGTGGCATTTCATTTCCCCAAAATAAACTACCTAAATTATGGCCAACATCACAAGACTTACAAAATGAATATGAATCTCTAAATAAATTTGGCTAATAATAAAGCCCACATTCTAACACCTTCATTGATGTTTTTTTAGATCCAAAGTGGCATCCACACGAATAAGAATGACAGAATGTGAGAATTGAGATAATTTCACCATTAGGTATGCACCTTCTTACCACTCGGTCAACACAATGCTTCCACATGTATGATTCATCCCACACATAGTAGTTGGCATCACTCTTGATTTTATCTTTCTAGGCTTTAGACAAATCATGTGAAAACTCGTTAGTAACCAAAAAATTGACTACGTTAACATACCATGGTAAAATCACAGTTGCAGCAAATAAGTGTTCATTGGGGAATGCTTCTTGTAGTGGAGGTTCATGTTCCACATGTACCAAACGACTTAAATGATCTGCCATAGGATGTTATGATCCTTTCTTATCTTTGATCTTCATATCAAACTAACTCAAGAGGTGTATCAATCTTATCAATCTTGATTTGGCGAGCTTTAGACAAATCATGAGGTAACTCATTAGCAACAAAAAAATTGACTATGGGTTAGGAATAAATTTTAATAGTTTTGATGAGTCAAATTGTACTTTTAGAAATCCCTATTTTATTTTTAAAGTATAGCTATTTTCTTCGAAAGTCAAATCTCGCCTTGCTAGCAGGAAGTAAATCAACTTAACTGATCAGCCTACTGAAAGTCGAATTTGGAGCTTTATAGTTACCAAATAAACAACTCAACCAGCTTAAAATAAAAAGTGTTCCTTAACTAATGTAAAATTAGCTAGGGGAAGATTAATTGACATTTTGTTTTATATAAACTAAAAATAGAAGACATTCAATGAACTAATTGCATGCTTTGATTGATCGGAAAGTATAGAATAGATACGTAAATGGTGGTGGTGGTGTAGCACTACTAAATGGTCAAATTTGTAGCACCGCATATTCCAAACAGAAAACAGCGTTTTCTTCTCTTGCCCATAAAAAAATTGACCCAACAAACTCGTACTTCTTCATCTCTCTGTCGTTGTCGATTCCCAAAAACAAATGCAACAAAAATAAAAATAAAATAAAAAAAATTGCAATGACTATTTCAATCTATTTTGGTAGGGAAAAAACGTAGTTGGAAAACAAAAAATCAAGAAGAAAGAAAAGAAAAAGACCCAAGGAAATGGGAGAAAAGTGATAAAAAGGAAAGGAGTGAGCAAAATTCTCCTTCAATATCGGCTTGCCTATACCCATTTGCAGGCACATCATCGATCATTCTCTCTTTCTGTCTCCCGGAACAAATCTTCCTTGTCTTTCATGTCATTTGTACAACATTCTGTCCGAACCGGAGACAATTCAAGAAAAAGAATTTTTAATTTCTTGGAATTTGAATTAGCTTAAGTAGAGAATTAAGCTAGATAGCCATGGGGGAAGAGAAAGAGAAGTCTCAAAATGAAACACCCTCTAGCTCGCTCGACGCAGAAAACCACAACCACCACCACGACCAAGACAATCAAGAACCTGAGGCAGCCAGAAATGAGGAACAATGTGTAGAGCATACCGAGAATCCGCCCTCCGTGGAGGCGGATTCTGAAGCCAAACCCGATGAGGATGAGAATGAGGGGCGAACGGCTAGTGATGATCACCAGGAGACGACATCGGGCGGTGGTGATCATCAGGAGGGGGAGGAGAATCAAGCAGGAGATGGCGAGGAGGAGCAGGGAGCAACAACCAAGAATGAAGATGGTGAAGAAGGAGAAGGAGAAGGAGAAGAAGAAGAAAATTCTCCCGAGCCAGAGCTCCCTCCCGATCTCTCTAAGGTATCTGAAGAGGTGGATCAATACATTTCAGATAACGATACGTTATTGGAGTCCAGAGGGGGCGGCGGCGGAGAAGGAGACGATGAATCATCGCCCAAGTCTTCTCCTCATCCGGATGGAGTTCCAATATTTGTGGAACAATTCGCATTGCTTCTGGAAGACATGTTACAGGGGTACAGTTCCGGCGGAGAGACGGCCGTGAAATGGAGGGAGCTAGAGGAGGAGGACGCGGCCGCATTGTTGGAAGCAGTGAACCGGATTTGCAGGCTATACAGATCCGTCTCGCAATTCTATTCTCCAGAACATCAAAAATACGCAAAATCAATCAACCGTATAGGCGGCGTACTCCACCGCGCAATGTGTTTCCTGGAAGAAGAATTCCGATCATCTCTCGACGATTATAAGTTTCCGGATCCAGCACCACCCCCAGCAGATCCAGATCCAGCTCCCGCGATCAACGATGAAACTCAGGAGAACAAAGGAGAAGAAGAAGAAGGAGGAGAAGGAAACAAAAAAGAAGAGGAGGATTCCGGCAACGATGAATCGCAACAACCTCCGGAAGATCCGGAAGAGACGACACCACTACCTCCCCCAGTTTTCCCGGGATATCCGGAGGAAACGGTGTCCAAATTGAACAGACTAGCCAAAGCCATGATTTCCGGGGGATACGAAACGGAATGCTGTCAGGTATACTTCGTGGCGCGAAGAAACGCATTAGAGGAGACCCTCCGGGGCAAGCTAGGGTACGAAGGCCATAGCATCGACGACGTCCAGAAGATGAGCTGGGAGATCGTGGAGAGAGAGATCTCAACGTGGATCGCCGCCTTCAACCACTGCGCCACCGTCCTCTTCTCCTGCGAACGAAAACTCTCCGACGCCGTCTTCAACGACTGCCCCCAACTCTCCACCTCCAGCGAGGCCATCTTCAACAACCTATCCGGCGGCCTCGTCATCCAGTTCCTCATATTCCCTGAAGCCGTCGCCATGACCAAACGCTCCGCCGAGAAACTCTTCAAATTCCTGGACTTGTACGAGACAATGCGAGATCATCTCCCAACCGCCTACGATAATTTCCCTCCAGATTACGTAAACGAGCTAAAAGCGGAAGCGGCTCTAACAAGAGGCCGGCTAGGGGAGGGGATGGTGGGGATATTCTCCGAGCTGGAGAACTCAATCCAGTCCGATTCAAGCAAAACCCCAGTCCCCGGCGGCGCGGTTCATCCCTTGAGTCGTTACACCATGAACTACCTAAAACTCGCGGGAGACTACAAGGAAACGCTGGAGCAAGTGTTCAGAGAGCACCAGAAGATCGAGAGAGCCGATTCCGCTACCGGATCAGACTTCGACTACAACTCCCAGCCAGTCGAGAGCTACAAACCCCCCACGGCCCCGAAACAATCGCCATTCGAGCTCCAGATAAGAAAAGTAATGGAGATTCTGGAATTGAACCTGGAGAGCAAATCAAAGATCTACAATAACCTCTCGCTCTGCTCCATCTTCATGATGAACAACGGGAGATACATATTGCAGAAAGTGAGAGGATCGCCTCCGATCAACCAGTTGATGGGGGACCAGTGGTTGAGGAAGCAGTCCCAGGAGCTAAGACAGTACCACAAGACATACCAGCGCGAAACGTGGGGCCGGTTGTTGCAGTGCTTGAGCATCGAGGGGTTGTTGACCTCGCACGGGAAAGTCAACAAGCCCGTGTTAAAAGAGCGGTTCAAGAGCTTCAACTTAATGTTCGACGAGATCCACAGGACACAGAGCACCTGGGTGATTAGCGACGAGCAGCTTCAATCGGAGCTCCGGATCTCCATATCTAGTATGGTCATACCGGCCTACAGGTCTTTCCTAGCAAGGTATAGCCAAATCTTCACCCCGGGGAGGCAGACGGAGAAGTATATCAAGTTCCAGGAAGATGATATAGAAACTTACATTGATGAGCTGTTTGATGGGAAAAAATAGAAACCCCCACCTCCACCTCTCATCTCATCTATTTCCAGGCCATTGATGAACAAGCTAAGAATTGAAGAAGAAGATTCATGCATGCTCGAGTCGTAATCATAATAATTTTTCTTTCTCGTATTGTATTTAATTTGGAATGTTAATCGATTAAAGTTGTTATATATGTTGTTCATTTTCTTGTTTGGAATTGAAAGACTACCGCCACATACTAGTTTAATTTGTAATTTTATGTCTAGTCATTCAGCGACTTTTTCTATGTTTTCTCATGTAAGCATACATCAACACTGAAATTTTTATTATTATTATTTTTTTTTCCAAGGTAGGAATGTAGGATAGATTCACCATTTTCCAACTTTAGGATGTGTTTGGTAACCCGGAAAATAATTTCCGAAAATCGTTTTCCGGGCTTTTGGTGTTTGGCAACATCCACAAAATGTGGTTAATGGAAAACATGAGCTCGTTTTTTCTAGAAAATGACTTCCGGACAAAAAATCTGGAAGTCATTTTTCGGAAATGGAAAATAGCTTCGTGCGACATTTTTTTGTAAAAAAATAATTATTTTTAATTTCTAATAAATATTATTAGTTTATATATTTTAAATAAAATAATAAAAACATATAATTATACATTTCTACTCATTTTTCACTCATTTTCCGGAAAATGAACCAAACACACACATACAGCTTTCCAAAGTACATCCAAAATAACACTGAAAATGAACTTATTTTTCAGAAAATATTTTTCAAAAGTCATTTTCTTGCTTTCTAAACACACCCTTAATTTAGTTACATTTCTACTCGCCTGGGTATGTATGCTTTTGATTTTTGAGATTTTATGCCTGGTCAGATACCACCACTAAGGCCAACCCCAATAGTTAAACTTTGGTGTAGCTTTTGAGGAGTGTGATTAGGAAAGAGAAAATGTGGTGGAGGAAAAAAAGAAAAGTAAAAAATAAAACAAAAGATAAAACTAAAAAAAAATAAAAAATGACAGTATTTACGCGTTGTGAAAATAAGTAAATATATAACATGAGTATGTTTCTTGTGTTGTGAGTGTTTGTATCTTCCGTTATGAAATTTGATATCCTAAGGCGTTTGGTTCAAGTAATCTAAGTCCGATAATGTTATATTACCTTACTAGTATTTTCGCCCGTGCGTTGCACGGAATGAATTTGTTATAATATTTTAAGAATATTTGGATCGATATACAATTATATAAATTATAACATCGAATATTATATAGTGCAATTGATGAAATTAGTTGGATTGATTATGTTTTCTGATGTTTTCTTTGCTTGAATCAAAGCATATTTGATTCACGGATAAATTTTTGTATTATTTATTTAGATAATAAAATTAAAGATAAAATTATTTTTTTTTAAAAAATATAATATTGAATATGTACATTTATTTGATTATAAGATTAGTGCAAAAGTATCACTTAATTAATTGAATAATATATGACTTGTTTGTTTACAATTATCTTAAAAAGATCTATATTTAATATAACTTAAGTATTATATTATTACAAAAATAAATATGAAAAAATGAGAAATAATTTAACTTTAATTATTACGGAGTATAAAAATAAATTCAACGACCAATATTTAGCTTAATTACCATAATAATTATTAGGCAATTATTATTAGTCAATTAAACTAAATTAATTACTTTTCGCTAATAGGAATATCAATTCGTACATACAAAAATTATTATTATTATTATATATTAAATATGTTCGACCTTCTGCAGTGTTTATGTCACACGTGTACTAATTAATTTGATCAACGACATCTAAAGTTGGTGAGGGGATTACTATCATAATAATTAATTACCATAAACATTTTTCAGTGGTATAACACTATTACATTAATGCACGTATATGTATTAATCTATAAAATACAAATATACTATCAAAATAATTACCATAATTATTAATAAGGAATTACCATAATTACTAATAACTAATTACCCATAATTACTATTTATTACATTGTATATATACACATATAATATTTATTACTCCATAATATGTATAGGCAAATTCTATAGTATAATTTTGGTAAATTATAATTTATATTGATAGATTTATAATTAAAATAATTACATTTAGAAATTAAAAAATTAGCATTTAAATTTTGTATGATTTTGATATCTATTTTTTATCAAATATGATTTTGGTAATTAGACAATAATTAGACAAATTAGGGTAATTAAGTCAATAATTAGATATATATCTATTTTTAATCAAATTTTATAGCAACCTACCTACCTTTGGATTTGTATTCTTTATATATATATATATATATATATATATATATATATATATATATATATATATATATATATATAATTAGACAAATTAGGGTAACCATATTTTTATATAGGGTAATTAAGTCAATAATTAGACATATTACTATGCATATATTACTAATTATGTCATTTTCTCACCTTTTATTAACATAATTTATTACCTTTTAATATGCTATTTTTATATAAGGTAATTAAGTACTACAAATTAGTATACACATTGTTTTCTCCATTAATTAGCCTGTTTTTAAAGTTTATATTATTATTATTTTCGCTCACACATTTTAATAGTCTGTTTTTTTTATATAGGGTAATTAAGTCAATAGTTAGATAAATTACTATACATATATTAATAATTAAGTCATTTTATCACCATTTTACCATAATTTATTACCTTTTAATAGGCTATTCCTTACTACAGAATACAGATTAGTATACACAATATTATATGCCATTTTATCAATTGATTAACCTATTTTAAAAGTTTATATTATTACTCCATTTCACACCTTTTAATAGTCTATTTTTATATAGGGTAATTAATTCAATAATTAGACAAATTACTGTATATATTAACCAATTTATCAAATATGATTTTGGTGTGCGTTGGCGCCTTAGATAGAGAGTCAAGATGTGAATGATGGATTCCTTCTTCAACAAAGCATTCAAAGCATCCCAATGGCAACTGTTTCTTATTTTAATTGAAATTATATTAAGAATTTTATGTTATTATTATTATAGAGTATTATTATTATTATTATTATAGATTATTATTATTATTATTATTGTTATTATTATTATTACTATTATTATCTTAACATAGTAGGATTATATCAATGCATAAAAATTATATTATTATTTAGGCAATAGATCCACTTCTTCATCTCTGATTATACCAGGAGGATTACCGGTGTTGTCCTATCACAAAATCATAATAATATGCAGAGTATGATAAAATATTTCAAAAGGAACATAACTAAGAGATATATAGGAATAGAAAGTAATTTCATTACAACATAGTTATAAGCCTAAAGAGACTAAGCCTTTTAATCTCATACATGGTCAGCATATCTCTTTGCCTACATGATTGGTCTTCCATTCATAACAAAATGAAATCAAGTATTTATTTATTTAAAAAAAACTGGTAATGATTGAAACCAAGAAGGGCAATATAATAGAATAATATGATGCTAACCAGAAAATTGGCTTTTTCCAATTTGGTTATTGCGCAAGAGGCTAATCTTCAAGGCGACCAAATCGACCCGTCCTTGTTGAGATCGAAAAAAAAAAACTTGGGCGTCAATACCAAAAAAAAAAGAAAAAAGATAAAGAAGAAAATGGGTATCACGGCGGAGGTGGCGGATGTGGTGTGGGGCAATTGGCAGTACTTGGCAGACTTGAAGAATGAGAGAGTTCCACAACATTAAGATTAGTTGGGGTTGAGAAGTTGATGGATTGTGTATGGTTGTATTTATACACAATGGATGAGATCAAAATGGCCTAATATTGAAATTATAAAATGGTAAGAGATCACAAGAAAGGTAAAAACTTTTAATTTTTCAATTAATACCAAAAACGTTATAATTCTTCAAAAGGTATCTCTTTGATATTATTATTATTATTATTATTATTATTATTATTTGTCAATTAATTAATATATATGGACAATTAATTAATAAATTAATAAATGAATAAAATAAATAATTTTACTAAAATGCCACTAAGTTTACACAATGGATGAGATCAAAATGGCCTAATATTGAAATTATAAAATGGTATGAGATCACAAGAAAGGTAAAAACTTTTAATTTTTCAATTAATACCAAAAACGTTATAATTCTTCAAAAGGTATCTCTTTGATATTATTATTATTTGTCAATTAATTAATATATATGGAAAATTAATTAATAAATTAATAAATGAATAAAATAAATAATTTTACTAAAATGCCACTAAGTTTGGGAGGGAAAAATTGGGAGGAGGATATTATTTTTATATATAGTATAGATTTGGTTCAATTGTTGCCATATTCCTTTACTGTTCATTACAATGTTGCTGTTCTTCGAATGAAAGTAATCATCACGGCTGTATTTCAAATTTAAAATGAGTGTGAAGATGCAATAATGATTCCCACGAAGCAAAATGGGTGTCATAATTGAACGGTGCAGATTGATTACACAAAGTTTCAGTAAATGTCTTGTAAATATAATGAAGCTAAACATACACATGCGGGGATAGCTCAGTTGGGAGAGCGTCAGACTGAAGATCTGAAGGTCGCGTGTTCGATCCACGCTCACCGCATGCTTTTTAAGTCACCCAGTGGCAATAGCTTAGTTAAAAATATTTTATATGCAAAAATCATAGATCTCTGTTGTCGTCCAGCGGTTAGGATATCTGGCTTTTACCCAAGAGACCCGGGTTTGATTCCCGGCAACGGAATATTTTCGATTTTGTATTGAAGCGGAATTACGAAAGAAGGAAATTGACCTCATAATTAGAGTTACATCACATCTTCAACTTTTTGATACAATAATATTAATATTTTGTTTAAAATAAGATTTGAATCATAAATCTCAAAAATAAAATTAATAATATTTTTTACAAAATTAAAAATATATAAATACATAATATCATTTTACTATTAATAAACTTTCAAGGTTACAATAATTATAAAATAAATTCCGATTTTAAAATTTTTCAATAATTATAAAATTGATATTTTTAAAAAAAAATTAAAACTCTCAAATAAACATGATAGACGAATGAGATTAGACCTCTTTTTTTTATAGGAGGACCTTGTTCTCATTTAATCATGCATACACACGTGTATGATTTAACATTTATAGATATTTAGTTAATATATAATATGCAATTAAATTAATTGTTATATGGTGATTTAAAAAAAAATGATAATTAAAGAATAAGAAAACAATGATAGGGTAGATGTAGTTATATAGTAATAGTGAAGGGTGACATAAAAGAAGCTACAATAATGACAATATTACTTCTATCTAGAATGAATTATAATACAACTGTTATAACACACTGTATAAAAGAACAACAAAAGTCATTCAACCATCCCCAGAAGTTATTGTGATGAAATCGGTTGAAGAGACAAGTAGTATGGGTCAATTAAATACCTTAGGAATCAAAGATCTTAGTTGGTGAAGCTCAACCAATTGTTGCCACTCCCCAATCTGTTACGTTTGCTTCAATACTCCACAAGATTAATGGAATCACAGCATATGCTAATCAATTAGATGCAGTTGGTGACCTTGTCCTTAGCATCAAAGAATCAATTTCAAGCTTGAATTAGTTTGACAGGCCAAGTACCTTGTGTTCTGATGGCATAACTGTTGCTTTCCATAGGAAATGTCTCAGGATTGAATCCCCTCCTATGTCTCAGGATTGAATCCCTTCCCTAGTAAGGGTTAGAATAATAATTTGTTGAAATGTGTCGGTTGAAGAGGCAAGTTGTATGGCCCAATTAAATATCTTATGATTTTGAGAAAAGGACGTCACCGTAAGATTTATGTTGTCCTTCCATAAGAGGGCCAGCCCTCCACCTCGGCCCAAAGGCTCCACAACATTTGTTATGCCATGTACTCGGGTCCACATTGTAAGGTGGACTCAGGTCTATGTTCACAATTTCATAACTTCATGTTCACATGTTCACAGTTTTATAACTCTATGTTCACAATTTCATAATTCCATATTCACAAATTCATAACTCCATGTTCATAATTTCATAGCTCTATGTTCACAATTTTATAACTATATGTTCACAATTTCATAACTCTATATTGTGAACATAGAATTCAAAATTACATATATAAATTGTGAACATATAATTCAAAAATTGTAAACATAGAATTATAAAATTATGAACATAGACTCGGGTCCACCTTGTAATGTGGACATGGGTCCAAAGCATAGTTTGTGCTCCACAGTAAAGCAACCATACCAGCCCAGTTTCTCTTTATTACTTGCATTCTATTATTATTGACTAGTGTTTCCATTAAAAATATCACAACAGGCTTCCGTTGTTGGACTAGGTCCAATAATACTTAAACTCGAAGGGTTGCCCAGTGCCCACACCCTGACAGTTCCATCCATATTGGTTGATTCTTCATTGTGATGTATCCTTTCTTTTATTATTTCTTCTTTTTCTTTTTATTATTAATTCAATGAACCGAAATAAACTAGTATATTCGGTTTATTTTGAAATTGATGAATATTAAAGACATTTTGACATGGATGAATAAATATTTTGATGAGTGGTGGTTACATCTATTGCTTTGTAAATAGCCAATGGGCAATGGTAATTCCATAAATATGTAGTAATACAAATAGCATTTTCCAAAGCTAAAATGCACATCACTTGCACTTGTTTAGACATTGAAAAATACATTAAAAAGGGAAGAGAATATCTACAGACCACAGAGTAGAGTTTGAAGAGGAACTGTTCCTGCATGGAAACAAACACCTACACTTCTTAAAGGTGCATTCTGGTCCATACAAAGACAACAATACCATATGTTTTTTTGTTCTTCATCATGTACTCACAGAAGGTCCAAAATACATACAGATCGGAGGGTCAATCTTGAATATTGAGAGAATTGCTGATGGTATTGTCCAGATCCCATCACCACAAATCAAACCTGAAGCGACGGCGCCTGCAAAATCTTCCGAATCCTTCCTGTTTATCCTCTCCCACACAAACAAGATCACTGTGCCAACGAACATGTCTATTGCGAAATAAGCTCCGATATAGAATGGCACAGCCATTGCCATTGGAATAGGAATGAATTGCGAAACCTTTGATGGGGTCAGATCCCTCAACAGGTTTATGGCCAGAGCTGCTATGAAGAATCCGCAGCATATAGCCAGACAATGCTTAGGGAGTTCAGAGAAGCCCTCGATTCCAAGAATAGCCATTTCTCTGTATATCACAGCGTATGGTGCTTTGTATGGGCTATCGGGAGACCCGATGTCAAAGGCATTCCAAAACATGAAGAATGTGAGGGGAGCAAGAACACATCCCATGGCTGTCCCCACCAACTGACTAACAAACATTGATTTAGCGGATGAATATGTGAGATAACCGGTTTTGAAATCTTGCATCAGATCAGCAGCAGTAGAGACGATGGACATCATGACCCCACAAGCAGCCAGCCCAGCTATGACCCCACCATTACTTCCCACCAGTGAAGCCATTATAAAAAGACCAATCTTTCCATATGTCGACGCCAAGCTCCAGTCTGTGAGTCCTGTACCGTAGGAATTGCAGAAGGCAAGAGCAGGGGCAAATATATATGCACAAAGAACCAAATACCACTTAAGTGGAGGGAAGATAATTGGAATTGTAGCTGTAGATATAGCAGCCAAGCCAACATATCCAGAAGCTGCAAACCATAATGGTATCCTATCTTTCATAAAAACTTCATCTCTTTTCTTCTGCTCAATGTGTAACTGGGATGTATCCTCATCTGCAGATGCATCAATTGGAACCATTAGTGAACCTCAAATATGCTAGAAGAAAGTTTTAACATCTTAATTAATGTGTAATTGGGGCTTAAGATAAGGGCTGCTACTAGGGGGAGGAAAAAAAAAACAAAGGCCTAACTAATTGAGTAGTTGAAATGAATTGAAGCATGTGCGGCCTAAGTTAATAGTTGGATCGTACATTTATGTTCATATATCATATGCCTCCTCACGTGTCACGTGACCATAGTCTATTTTTATTGGGTGACGCAGAGATTCAAACCCATGACCTTTGGTATGGGGTTGGCTCTGATACCAAATTGAAGCATATGCTCCATCTCAACTAAAAGCCTAAGTTGAGAGTTGGATTGTACATTATTGTGGTCTCTTGCCTAAACAGGGACTTACACTCTGATGGCCCAAGAGGGCCTTTGGTAACAGATTGTACAGTACTAGTATCAGAAGGGTAGGAAAAAAGCAATTCAGCATGTTCACCATGAAGAGAGCGTGTGTGCTGATTTTTTGGTGAGAACTCTGATAGGATGGGGCAACAGGAACATTATGATAGGATTGACCATGCAAGGTTTAGATGAGCTAATTAACAATGACAGGAAGGACAGAGCCTCCTTGAGAAAGTATAATTCTAGGTTAATTTCCTGATGTACTAAATAAGAATTTTGCTTGACTGCAATGATCAGGATAAATCTAGAGTTCTTTAAGTGTTATCTATTGTTAGACTTGCAATTTCTAAAGAACCTTATTATAGGTAACTAAAGACATGTTCAACCTTTAAAATTCCATCATTTCTCACCTAAGAGCTCCAAGGTGATAGGAAGATTCTTCTGGTTGCTGCTACTTCTACACACTTCCCTCACAGTTATTGCTATGATCTTAATCAGGTTATAAAGACCATCACCAAGAATAAGAGAAATGGCTATAAAGACCTGCAAATAAATACACAAGTGGAAGTAAAATATCAGAGCATTATATGGGGATCAAGGAGCTTGATTTGCAGAAATACAAACACCAAATTCTTTCTCTTATACTCCGTATCATGTATCTCAGTTTCCAGGGCAAAGATTTCAATATAAGTGTTCATGAATTTTAGTTGATGCTATATGGAAAAAGAAATTTCTTATAGAAGATATGGGGGGAGGTAAAAGAACTTTTACTAAGAGATTCAGGCCAAAAATTACTTAGAAATACCTTATAACCATAGAGACCTTTAAAATCATTGCTCTCAAGGTCTGCAGGGTACCAATCACCAGCACGCTGAGAAATAAATGGCCAAAGGAAACCCCACGATATAATTGCTCCAAGAAGAACTGAACAGTTGACTATGTGAGGGCAGATAAGACCACATCCAATATAAGTAGGACTAAAGTCAAAATAGAACCTGTATCATGGGGCATTATGAACAACTATAACATCGACAATTTGACCATATACATAGCATGACAGGTTGAAGGAATTAATTAAAACTATTCACAGGAGAGGAGAAACTAATTAACACTAACCGACATTCACCACATTGTTCAGAAATCAACTTTTTCTAAACAGGATACAAAATGTTTGACTAGTTAGCGGGAAAGATAAGTTGTAACACTTTGTTAGGCGTATTTTTGGTAACAGAATTTACATGTTAAATTAAATCAGAAGCAACTTTATTGGAAATGGATAAAGAAACGATTCCAGCTTATCTGATATACCAATGTGGGAAGCTAGAAAACTCTCTACACCCACCCCCACCCTCCTCCAAAAACTAAATGAATAAATAAATAAAGATAAAATAAATTAAAAAATAAATTTAAAAAAAAAAAAAAAAAAAAAAAAAA